>NW_024705970.1:0-18463 GCF_018977255.1 Callorhinchus milii | reverse complement strand
GTATTGAGCCACGGGGCGGCGCTGTTGCTGCGCTTCACTATCGCGTCTGCAGTGACGGTATTGAGCCACCGCGCGGCGCTGTTGCTGCGCTTCGATATAGCGGCTGCACTGACGGTATTGAGCCACCGGTCGGCGCTGTTGCTGCGCTTCAATATAGCGGCTGCAGTGACGGTATTGAGCCACGGGGCGGCGCTGTTGCTGCGCTTCACTATCGCGTCTGCACTGACGGTATTGAGCCACTGGGCGGCGCTGTTGTCCCAACGCTACGTTATAGCGGCTGCAGTGACGGTATTGAGCCACCGGGCGGCGCTGTTGCTGCGATTCACTATAGCGGCTGCAGTGACGGTATTGAGCCACCGGGCGGCGCTGCTGCTGCGATTCACAATAGCGGCAGCAGTGACGATATTGTGCCGCCGGACGGCGCTGTTGCTGCGCTTCAATATAGCGGCTGCAGTGACGGTATTGAGCCACCGGGCGGCGCTGTTGCAGCGCTTCACTATCGCGCATGCAGTGACGGTATTGAGCCACCGCGAGGCCCTGATGCGGCGCTTCAACATAGCGGATGCACTGACGATATTGAGCCACCGGGCGGCGCTGTTGTCGCTGCGCTACGTTATAGCGGCTGCAGTGACGGTATTGCGCCACCGGGCGGCGCTGTTGCTGCGCTTCACTATAGCGGCTACAGTGACGGTATTGAGCCACCGGGCGGCGCTGTTGCTGCCCTTTCCAATAGCGGCAGCAGTGACGATATTGAGCCGCCGGTCGGCGCTGTTGCTGCGCTTCAATATAGCGGCTGCAGTGACGGTATTGAGCCACCGTGCGGCGCTGTTGCTGCGCTTCACGATCGCCTCTGCAGTGACGGTATTGAGCCATCGCGCGGCGCTGTTGCTGCGCTTTAACATAGCGGCTGCACTGACGGTATTAAGCCACCGGGCGGCGCTGTTGCTGCGCTTCACTATCGCTTCTGCAGTGACGGTATTGAGCCACCGCGAGGCGCTGTTGCAGCGCTTCACTATCGCGCATGCAGTGACGGTATTGAGCCACCGCGCGGCGCTGCTTCTGCGCTTCGATATAGCGGCTGCACTGACGGTATTGAGCCACCGGGCGGCGCTGTTGCTGCGCTTCACAATAGCGGCAGCAGTGACGATATTGAGCCGCCGGACGGCGCTGTTTCTGCGCTTCAATATAGCGGCTGCAGTGACGGTATTGACCCACGGGGCGGCGCTGTTGCTGCGCTTCACTATCCCGTCTGCAGTGACGGTATTGAGCCACCGGGCGGCGCTGTTGCTGCGCTTCACTATCGCGTCTGCAGTGACGGTATTGAGCCACCGCGCGGCGCTGTTGCTGCGCTTCGATATAGCGGCTGCACTGACGGTATTGAGATACCGGGCGGCGCTGTTGCTGCGCTTCACAATAGCGGCAGCAGTGACGATATTGAGCCGCCGGACGGCGCTGTTTCTGCGCTTCAATATAGCGGCTGCAGTGACGATATTGATCCGCCGGACGGCGCTGTTGCTGCCCTTCAATATAGCGGCTGCAGTAACGGTATTGAGCCACGGGGCGGCGCTGTTGCTGCGCTTCACTTAGCGGCAGCAGTGACGATATTGAGCCACCGGGCGGCGCTGCTCCTGCGCTTCACTATAGCGGCAGCAGTGACGGTATTGAGCCACCGGGCGGCGCTGTTGCTGCGCGTAACTATCGCGTCTGCACTGACGGTATTGAGCCACCGGGCGGCGCTGTTGTCCCAACGCTACGTTATAGCGGCTGCAGTGACGGTATTGAGCCGCCGGACGGCGCTGTTGCTGCGCTTCACTATAGCGGCAGCAGTGACGATATTGAGCCACGGGGCGGCGCTGATGCTGCGCTTCACTATAGCGGCAGCAGTGACGGTATTGAGCCACCGGGCGGCGCTGTTGCTGCGCGTAACTATCGCGTCTGCACTGACGGTATTGAGCCACCGGGCGGCGCTGTTGTCCCAACGCTACGTTATAGCGGCTGCAGTGACGGTATTGAGCCGCCGGACGGCGCTGTTGCTGCGCTTCAATATAGCGGCTGCAGTGACGGTATTGAGCCACCGGGCGTCGCTGTTGCTGCACTTCACAATAGCGGCAGCAGTGACGATATTGAGCCGCCGGACGGCGCTGTTGCTGCACTTCCATACTGCGGCTGCAGTGACGGTATTGAGCCACCGGGCGGCGCTGTTGCAGCGCTTCACTATCGCGCATGCAGTGACGGTATTGAGCCACCGCGCGGCGCTGATGCGGCGCTTCAATATAGAGGCTGCAGTGACGGTATTGTGCCATCGTGCGGCGCTGTTGCTGCGCTTCACGATCGCCTCTGCAGTGACGGTATTGAGCCATCGCCCGGCGCTGTTGCTGCGCTTCAACATAGCGGCTGCACTGACGGTATTGAGCCACCGGGCGGCGCTGTTGCTGCGCTTCACTATCGCGTCTGCAGTGACGGTATTGAGCCACCGCGCGGCGCTGTTGCTGCGCTTCGATATAGCGGCTGCACTGACGGTATTGAGCCACCGGGCGGCGCTGTTGCTGCGCTTCACAATAGCGGCAGCAGTGACGATATTGAGCCGCCGGACGGCGCTGTTTCTGAGCTTCAATATAGCGGCTGCAGTGACGGTATTGAGCCACGGGGCGGCGCTGTTGCTGCGCTTCACTATCGCGTCTGCAGTGACGGTATTGAGCTACCGGGCGGCGCTGTTGCTGCGCTTCACTATCGCGTCTGCACCTACGGTATTGAGCCACCGGGCGGCGCTGTTGTCCCAACGCTACGTTATAGCGGCTGCAGTAACGGTATTGAGCCACCGGGCGTCGCTGTTGCTGCACTTCACAATAGCGGCAGCAGTCACGATATTGAGCCGCCGGACGGCGCTGTTGCTGCACTTCCATACTGCGGCTGCAGTGACGGTATTGAGCCACCGGGCGGCGCTGTTGCAGCGCTTCACTATCGCGCATGCAGTGACGGTATTGAGCCACCGCGCGGCGCTGATGCGGCGCTTCAACATAGCGGCTGCACTGACGGTATTGAGCCACCGGGCGGCGCAGTTGTCGCTGCGCTACGTTATAGCGGCTGCCGTGACGGTATTGAGCCACCGGGCGGCGCTGTTGCTGCGCTTTCCAATAGCGGCAGCAGTGACGATATTGAGCCGCCGGACGGCGCTGTTGCTGCGCTTCAATATAGCGGCTGCAGTGACGGTATTGTGCCATCGTGCGGCGCTGTTGCTGCGCTTCACGATCGCCTCTGCAGTGACGGTATTGAGCCATCGCCCGGCGCTGTTGCTGCGCTTCAACATAGCGGCTGCACTGACGGTATTGAGTCACCGGGCGGCGCTGTTGCTGCGCTTCACTATCGCGCCTGCAGTGACGGTATTGAGCCACCGCGCGGCGCTGTTGCTGCGCTTCGATATAGCGGCTGCACTGACGGTATTGAGCCACCGGGCGGCGCTGTTACTGCGCTTCACAATAGCGGCAGCAGTGACGGTATTGAGCCGCCGGACGGCGCTGTTTCTGAGCTTCAATATAGCGGCTGCAGTGACGGTATGGAGCCACGGTGCGGCGCAGTTGCTGCGCTTCACTATCGCGTCTGCAGTGACGGTATTGAGCCACCGGGCGGCGCTGTTGCTGCGCTTCACTATCGCGTCTGCACTGACGGTATTGAGCCACCGGGCGGCGCTGTTGTCCCAACGCTACGTTATAGCGGCTGCAGTAACGGTATTGAGCCACCGGGCGGCGCTGTTGCTGCGCTTCACTATAGCGGCTGCAGTGACGGTATTGAGCCACCGGGCGGCGCTGCTGCTGCGATTCACAACAGCGGCAGCAGTGACGATATTGTGCCGCCGGACGGCGCTGTTGCTGCGCTTCAATGTAGCGGCTGCAGTGACGATATTGAGCTATCGGGCGGCGCTGTTGCAGCGCTTCACTATCGCGCATGCATTGACGGTATTGAGCCACCGCGCGGCGCTGCTTCTGCGCTTCAACATAGCGGCTGCAGTGACGGTATTGAGCCACGGGGCGGCGCTGTTGCTGCGCTTCACTATCGCGTCTGCAGTGACGTTATTGAGCCACCGCGCGGCGCTGTTGCTGCGCTTCGATATAGCGGCTGCACTGACGGTATTGAGCCACCGGGCGGCGCTGTTGCTGCGCTTCACAATAGCGGCAGCAGTGACGATATTGAGCCGCCGGACGGCGCTGATTCTACGCTTCAATATAGCGGCTGCAGTGACGGTATTGAGCCACGGGGCGGCGCTGTTGGTGCGCTTCACTATCCCGTCTGCAGTGACGGTATTGAGCCACCGGGCGGCGCTGTTGCTGCGCTTCACTATCGCGTCTGCAGTGACGGTATTGAGCCACCGCGCGGCGCTGTTGCTGCGCTTCGATATAGCGGCTGCACTGACGGTATTGAGCCACCGGGCGGCGCTGTTGCTGCGCTTCACAATAGCGGCAGCAGTGACGATATTGAGCCGCCGGACGGCGCTGTTTCTGCGCTTCAATATAGCGGCTGCAGTGACGGTATTGAGCCACGGGGCGGCGCTGTTGCTGCGCTTCACTATCCCGTCTGCAGTGACGGTATTGAGCCACCGGGCGGCGCTGTTGCTGCGCTTAACTATCGCGTCTGCACTGACGGTATTCAGCCACCGGGCGGCGGTGTTGTCCCAACGCTACGTTATAGCGGCTGCAGTGACGGTATTGAGCCATCGGGCGGCGCTGCTGCTGCGATTCACAATAGCGGCAGCAGTGACGATATTGTGCCGCCGGACGGCGCTGTTGCTGCGCTTCAATATAGCGGCTGCAGTGACGGTATTGAGCCACCGGGCGTCGCTGTTGCTGCGCTTTACTTTAGCTGCTGCAATGACGGTATCCAGCGCCTGTCGACGCTGTTGCAGAGCTTCACTAAAGTGGCTGCAGTGAGCGTATTCAACCACCTGTCGGCGCTGTCGCAGCGCTAAATTATAGCGGCTGCAGTGACAGTGTTGACGCACCGAGCGACGCTGTTGCTGAGCTTCACTATCGCGTCTGCAATGACGGTATTGAGCAGCCTGTCGGCGCTGTTGCAGCTCTTCACTAAAGTGGCTGCAGTGACGGTATTCAACCACCTTGCGGCGTTTATACAGATCTGCATTATAGCGGCTGCAGTGACGGTACTGAGCCAAACTTCCGCGCTGTTGTTGCAGCCCTACATTATAGCGGCTGCAGTGACGGTACTGAGCCATCGGGCGACCATGTTGCTGCGCTTCACGGTTGCGGATGCAGTGACGGTATTGAGCCAGAGGGCGGCGCTGTTGCTGCTCTTCACTATTGCGGCTGCAGTGACGGTATTGAGCCACTAGGCGGCGATGTTGCTGCGCTTCACTATAGCGGTCTTCAATGACGGTATTGAGCCACAGGGCGGCGCTGTTGTTGCAGCGCTACATTATAGCGGCTGCAGTGACGGTAATGAGCCGCGAGGCGGCGCTCTTGCTGCGCTACGATATCGAGCTGCCTGGCGGCGCTGTTGCAGCGCTTTACTAAATTGACTGCAGTGACGGTATTGAACCACCGGTCGGCACTGTTGTTGCGCTTCACGATCGCGGCTGCAGTGACGATATTGAGCCACAGAGAAGCGCTGTTGCTGCGCTTCAATACTGCGGCTGCAGTGACGGTATTGAGCCACAGGGCGGCGCTGATGCCGCTCTTCAGTATGGCGTCTGAAATGACGGTATTTAGTCGCCTTGCGGCGCTTTTGCTGCGCTTCACTTTAGCGGCTGCAACGACGGTATCGAGCGCCTGTCGGCGCTGTTGCAGCGCTTCACTAAAGTGACTGCAGTGACGGTATTCATCCACCGGGTGGCGCTGATGCTGATCTACATTATAGCGCTGCAGTCACGGTATTGAGCAACCCGTCGGCGCTGCAATGACGGTATTGATCGAAAGGGCGGCGCTGTTGCTGCTCTTCACTATTGCGGCTGCAGTGACGGTATTGAGCCACGAGGCGGCGATGTTGCTGCGCTTCACTATAGCGGCTGCAATGACGGTATTGAGCCACAGGGCGGCGCTGATGTTGCAGCGCTACATTATAGCGGCTGCAGTGACGGTAATGAGCCGCGAGGCGGCGCTGTTGCTGCGCTACGATATCGAGCTGCCTGGCGGCGCTGTTTCAGCGCTTTACTAAATTGACTGACGTGACGGTATTGAACCACCGGTCGGCACTGTTGTTGCGCTTCACGATCGCGGCTGCAGTGACGATATTGAGCCACCGGGCCGCGTTGTTGCTGCGCTTAATATTGCGGCTGCAGTGACGGTATTGAGCCACAGGGCGGCGCTGATGCTGCTCTTCACTATGGCGTCTGAAATGATGGTATTTAGTCGCCGGGAGGCGCTTTTGCTGCGCTTCAATTTAGCTGCTGCAATGACGGTATTGAGCCGCCTGTCGGCGCTGTTGCAGCGTTTCACTAAATGGACTGCAGTGAACGTATTGAACCAGCGGGCGGCGCTATTGCTGCGCTTCACCATCGCGGCTGCAGTGACGATATTGAGCCGTCGGGCGGCACTGTCGCAGCGCTACGTTGTAGCGGCTGCAGTGACAGTATTGAGCCACCGGTCGACGCTGTTGCTGCGCTTCACTATCGCGTCTGCAATGACGGAATTGAGCCGCCTGTCGGTGCTTTTGCAGCGCTTCACTAAAGTGGCTGCAGTGACGGTATTCAACCACCGGGCGGCGCTGATCCTGCGCTAAATTATAGCGGCTGCAGTGACGGTATTGAGCCACCGGGTGACGCTGGTGCTGTGATTCACTATCGCGTCTGCAATGACGGTATTCAGCCAATGGTCGGCGCTGCTTTTGCAGCGTTACATTATTACGGCTGCAGTGACGGTATTCAGCCACCGGGCGGCGCTGATACTGCGCTTTACTATCGCGGCTGCAGTGACGTTATTGATCCACCGGGCGGCGCTGTTGGTGCGCTTCACTATCGCGTCATAAATGACGGGATTGAGTCGCCGGGCGGCGCTGTTGCAGCGCTTCACTAAAGTAGCTGCAGTGACGGTATTCAACCAGCGGGCGGCGCTGTCGCAGCGCTAGATTATAGTAGCTGCAGTGACAGTATTGAGCCACCGGGCGAGGATGTTGCTGCGCATCACTCTCGCGTCTGCAATGACGGTATTGAGCCGCCTGTCGGCGCAGTTGCAGCGCTTTACTAAAGTGACTGCAGTGACGGTGTTCAACCACCGGTCGGCGCTGATGCTGATCTACATTATAGCGGCTGCTGTGACGGTATTGAGCCAACCGTCGGCGCTGTTGTTGCAGCCCTACATTATAGCGGCTGCAGTGACGGTATTGAGCAACCGGGCGGCGCTGTCACAGCGCTGCATTATAGCGGCTACAGGAACAGTGTTGAGCCACCGGGCGACGCTGTTGCTGCGCTTCTCTATCGCGTCTGCAATGACGGCATTGAGCCGCCTGTCTGCACTGTTGCAGCGCTTCACTAAAGAGGCTGCAGTGACGGTATTCAACCAGCGGGCGGCGCTGATGCAGATCCACATTATAGCGGCTGCAGTGACGTTATTGAGCCAACCGTCGGCGCTGTTGTTGCGCCCCTACATTACAGCGGCTGCCGTGACGGTATTGAGCCACCGGACGGAGCTGTTGACGCGCTTCACTATCGCTTCGGCGGTGACGGTATTGAGCCGCCGGTCGGCGCTTTTGCTGCACTTCATTTTAGCGGCTGCAATGACGGTATCGAGCCGCCTAGCGGCGCTGTTGCAACGCGACATTATAGCGGCTGCAGTGACGCTATTGAGCCACCGTGCCACGCTGTTGCTGCGCTTCACCATCGCGGCTGCAGTGACGATATTGAGCCGTCGGGCGTGACTGTCGAAGCGCTACATTGTAGCGGCTGCAGTGACAGTATTGAGCCACCGGGCGACGCTGTTGCTGCGCTTCACTATCGCGTCTGCAATGACGGAATTGAGCCGCCTGTCGGTGCTTTTGCAGCGCTTTACTAAAGTGGCTGCAGTGACGGTATTCAACCACCGGGCGTTGCTGATCCTGCGCTACATTATAGCGGCTGCAGTGACGGTATTGAGCTACCGGGTGAGGCTGGTGCTGTGATTCACTATTGCGTCTGCAATGACGGTATTCAGCAATGGTCTGCGCTGCTTTTGCAGCGCTACCTTATAGCGGCTGCAGTGACGGTATTCAGCCACCGGGCGGCGCTGATGCTGCGCTTCACTATCGCGGCTGCAGTGAGTTTATTGATCCACCGGGCGGCGTTGTTGGTTCGCTTCACTATGGCGTCTGAAATGACAGTATTGAGTCGCCGGGCGGCGCTGTTGCAGCGCTTCACTAAAGTGGCTGCAGTGACAGTATTCAACCGCCGGGAGGCGCTGATGCTGCGCTAAATTATTGCGGCTGCAGTCACAGTATTGAGCCACCGGGCAACGCTGTTGCTGCGCTTCAATTTCGCGTCTGCTATGACGGTATTGAGCCGCCTGTCGGCGCTGTTGCAGCGCTTCACGAAAGTGGCTGCAGTGACGGTATTCAACCACCTGGCGGCGTTGATGCAGATCTGCATTATAGCGGCTGCAATGACGGTATTGAGCCAACCTTCGGCGCTGTTGTTGCGGCCCTACATTACAGCTGCTGCAGTGACGGTATTGAGCTACCGTGCCGCGCTTTTGCTGGGATTCACGATCTCGGCTGCAGTGACGATATTGAGACACAGTGCGGCGCTGTCGCTGCTCTTCACTATGGCGTCTGAAATGACGGTATTGATTCGCCGGGCGGCGCTGTTGCTGCGCTTCAATTTAGCGGCTGCAATGACGGTATCGAGCGCCTGTCGGCGCTGTTGCAGCGCTTCCCTAAAGTGGCTGTAGTTACGGTATTCAACCACCGGGCGGCGCTGTCGCAGCGCTAGATTATGGTGGCTGCAGTGACAGTATTGAGCCACCGGGCGACGCTGTTGCTGCGTTTCACTATCGCGTCTGCAATGACGGAATTAAGCCGCCTGTCGGTGCTTATGCAGCGCTTCACTAAAGTGGCTGCAGTGACGGTATTCAACCACCGGGCGGCGCTGATCCTGCGCTACATTATAGCGGCTGCAGTGACGGTATTGAGCCACCGGGTGAGGCTGGTGCTGTGATTCACTATTGCTTCTGCAATGACGGTATTCAGCCAATGGTCTGCGCTGCTTTTGCAGCGCTACATTATAGCGGCTGCAGTGACGGTATTCAGCCACCGGGCGGCGCTGATGCTGCGCTTCACTATCGCAGCTGCAGTGAGGTTATTGATCCACCGGGCGGCGTTGTTGGTGCGCTTCACTATGGCGTCTGAAATGAGAGTATTGAGTCGCCGGGCGCCGCTGTTGCAGCGCTTCGCTAAAGTGGCTGCAGTGACAGTATTCAACCACCGGGCGGCGCTGATGCTTCGCTAAATTATAGCGGCTGCAGTGACAGTATTGAGCCACCGGGCGAGGCTGTTGCTGCGCTTCACTATCGCGTCTGCAATGACGGTATTGAGCAACCGGGCGGCGCTGTTGCTGTGCTACACTATCACGTCGGCGGTGACGGTATTGTGCCGCCGAGCGGCGTTGTTGCTGCGCTTCACTTTAGCGGCTGCAGTGACGGTATTGAGCCACCGTGCCGCGCTGCTGCTGCGCTTCACGATCGCGGCTGCAGTGACGATATTGAGCCGCCGGGCGGCGCTGTTGCTGCGCTTCACTATAGTGGCTGCAGGTTCGGTATTGAGCCACCGGGCGGCGCTGTTGCTGCGCTGCACAATAGCGGCAGCAGTGACGATATTGAGCCGCCGGACGGCGCTGTTGCTGCCCTTCAATATAGCGGCTGCAGTGAAGGTATTGAGCCACGGGGCGGCGCTGTTGCTGCGCTTCACTATAGCGGCTGCAGTGACGGTATTGATCCACCGGGCGGCGCTGCTCCTGCGCTTCACAATAGCGGCAGCAGTGACGATATTGAGCCGTCGGACGGCGCTGTTGCTGCGCTTAAATATAGCGGCTGCAGTGACGGTATTGAGCCACGGGCGGCGCTGTTGTTGCGCTTCACAATAGCGGCAGCATTGACGATATTGAGCCGCAGGACGGCGCTGTTGCTGCGCTTCAATATAGCGGCTGCAGTGACGGTATTGAGCCACCGGGCGGCGCTGTTGCTGCGCTTCACAATCGCGTCTGCAGTGACGGTGTTGAGCCACCGCGCGGCGCTGTTGCTGCGCTTCAAAATAGCGGCTGCACTGACGGTATTGAGCCACCGGGCGTCGCTGTTGCTGTGCTTCACTATAGCGGCTGCAGGTTCGGTATTGAGCCACCGGGCGGCGCTGTTGCTGCGCTTCACAATAGCGGCAGCAGTGACGATATTGAGCCGCCGGACGGCGCTGTTGCGGCCCTTCAATATAGCGGCTGCAGTGACGGTATTGTGCCACGGGGCGGCGCTGTTGCTGCGCTTCACTATCGCGTCTGCAGTGACGGTATTGAGCCACCGCGCGGCGCTGTTGCTGCGCTTCGATATAGCGGCTGCACTGACGGTATTGAGCCAAAGGGCGGCGCTGTTGCTGCGCCTCACAATAGCGGCAGCAGTGACGATATTGAGCCGCCGGACGGCGCTGTTTCTTCGCTTCAATATAGCGGCTGCAGTCACGGTATTGAGCCACGGGCGGCGCTGTTGCTGCGCTTCACAATAGCGGCAGCAGTGACGATATTGAGCCCCCGGACGGCGCTGTTGCTGCCCTTCAATATAGCGGCTGCAGTAACGGTATTCAGCCACGGGGCGGCGCTGTTGCTGCGCTTCACTATAGCGGCAGCAGTGACGATATTGAGCCACCGGGCGGCGCTGCTCCTGCGCTTCACATAGCGGCAGCAGTGAAGGTATTGAGCCACGGGGCGGCGCTGTTGCTGCGCTTCACTATCGCGTCTGCAGTGACGGTATTGAGCCACCGCGCGGCGCTGTTGCTGCGCTTCAAAATAGCTGCTGCACTGACGGTATTGAGCCACCGGGCGGCGCTGATCCTGCGCTTCACAATAGCGGCAGTAGAGACGATATTGAGCCGTCGGACGGCGCTGTTGCTGCGCTTAAATATAGCGGCTGCAGTGACGGTATTGAGCCACCGTGCGGCGCTGTTGTCGCAGCGCTACTTTATAGCGGTTGCAGTGACGGTATTGAGCCACCGGGCGTCGCTGTTGCTGCGCTTCACTATAGCGGCTGCAGTTTCGGTATTGAGCCACCGGGCGGCGCTGTTGCTGCGCTTCACAATAGCGGCTGCACTGACGGTATTGAGCCACCGGGCGGCGCTGTTGTCGCAGCGCTACTTTATAGCGGTTGCAATGACGGTATTGAGCCACCGGGCGTCGCTGTTGCTGCGCTTCACTATAGTGGCTGCAGGTTCGGTATTGAGCCACCGGGCGGCGCTGTTGCTGCGCTGCACAATAGCGGCAGCAGTGACGATATTGAGCCGCCGGACGGCGCTGTTGCTGCCCTTCAATATAGCGGCTGCAGTGAAGGTATTGAGCCACGGGGCGGCGCTGTTGCTGCGCTTCACTATAGCGGCTGCAGTGACGGTATTGATCCACCGGGCGGCGCTGCTCCTGCGCTTCACAATAGCGGCAGCAGTGACGATATTGAGCCGTCGGACGGCGCTGTTGCTGCGCTTAAATATAGCGGCTGCAGTGACGGTATTGAGCCACGGGCGGCGCTGTTGTTGCGCTTCACAATAGCGGCAGCATTGACGATATTGAGCCGCAGGACGGCGCTGTTGCTGCGCTTCAATATAGCGGCTGCAGTGACGGTATTGAGCCACCGGGCGGCGCTGTTGCTGCGCTTCACAATCGCGTCTGCAGTGACGGTATTGAGCCACCGCGCGGCGCTGTTGCTGCGCTTCAAAATAGCGGCTGCACTGACGGTATTGAACCACCGGGCGGCGCTGTTGTCGCTGCGCTACTTTATAGCGGCTGCAGTGACGGTATTGAGCCACCGGGCGTCGCTGTTGCTGTGCTTCACTATAGCGGCTGCAGGTTCGGTATTGAGCCACCGGGCGGCGCTGTTGCTGCGCTTCACAATAGCGGCAGCAGTGACGATATTGAGCCGCCGGACGGCGCTGTTGCGGCCCTTCAATATAGCGGCTGCAGTGACGGTATTGTGCCACGGGGCGGCGCTGTTGCTGCGCTTCACTATCGCGTCTGCAGTGACGGTATTGAGCCACCGCGCGGCTCTGTTGCTGCGCTTCGATATAGCGGCTGCACTGACGGTATTGAGCCAAAGGGCGGCGCTGTTGCTGCGCTTCACAATAGCGGCAGCAGTGACGATATTGAGCCGCCGGACGGCGCTGTTTCTTCGCTTCAATATAGCGGCTGCAGTGACGGTATTGAGCCACGGGCGGCGCTGTTGCTGCGCTTCACAATAGCGGCAGCAGTGACGATATTGAGCCGCCGGACGGCGCTGTTGCTGCCCTTCAATATAGCGGCTGCAGTAACGGTATTGAGCCACGGGGCGGCGCTGTTGCTGCGCTTCACTATAGCGGCAGCAGTGACGATATTGAGCCACCGGGCGGCGCTGCTCCTGCGCTTCACAATAGCGGCAGCAGTGAAGGTATTGAGCCACGGGGCGGCGCTGTTGCTGCGCTTCACTATCGCGTCTGCAGTGACGGTATTGAGCCACCGCGCGGCGCTGTTGCTGCGCTTCAAAATAGCTGCTGCACTGACGGTATTGAGCCACCGGGCGGCGCTGATCCTGCGCTTCACAATAGCGGCAGCAGAGACGATATTGAGCCGTCGGACGGCGCTGTTGCTGCGCTTAAATATAGCGGCTGCAGTGACGGTATTGAGCCACCGTGCGGCGCTGTTGCTGCACTTCACAATAGCGGCTGCACTGACGGTATTGAGCCACCGGACGACGCTGTTGTCGCAGCGCTACTTTATAGCGGTTGCAGTGACGGTATTGAGCCACCGAGCGTCGCTGTTGCTGCGCTTCACTATAGCGGCTGCAGGTTCGGTATTGAGCCACCGGGCGGCGCTGTTGCTGCGCTTCACAATAGCGGCAGCAGTGACGATATTGAGCCGCCGGACGGCGCTGTTGCTGCCCTTCAATATAGCGGCTGCAGTGACGGTATTGAGCCACGGGCCGGCGCTGTTGCTGCGTTTCACTATAGCAGTTGCAGTGACGGTATTGAGCCACCGGGCGGCGCTGATCCTGCGCTTCACAATAGCGGCAGCAGAGACGATATTGAGCCGTCGGACGTCGCTGTTGCTGCGCTTAAATATAGCGGCTGCAGTGACGGTATTGAGCCACCGTGCGGCGCTGTTGCTGCACTTCACAATAGCGGCTGCACTGACGGTATTGAGCCACCGGGCGGCGCTGTTGTCGCAGCGCTACTTTATAGCGGTTGCAGTGACGGTATTGAGCCACCGGGCGTCGCTGTTGCTGCGCTTCACTATAGCGGCTGCAGGTTCGGTATTGAGCCACCGGGCGGCGCTGTTGCTGCGCTTCATAATAGCGGCTGCACTGACGGTATTGAGCCACCGGGCGGCGCTGTTGTCGCAGCGCTACTTTTTAGCGGTTGCAATGACGGTATTGAGGCACCGGGCGTCGCTGTTGCTGCGCTTCACTATAGTGGCTGCAGGTTCGGTATTGAGCCACCGGGCGGCGCTGTTGCTGCGCTTCACAATAGCGGCAGCAGTGACGATATTGAGCCGCCGGACGGCGCTGTTGCTGCCCTTCAATATAGCGGCTGCAGTGAAGGTATTGAGCCACGGGGCGGCGCTGTTGCTGCGCTTCACTATAGCGGCTGCAGTGACGGTATTGATCCACCGGGCGGCGCTGCTCCTGCGCTTCACAATAGCGGCAGCAGTGACGATATTGAGCCGTCGGACGGCGCTGTTGCTGCGCTTAAATATAGCGGCTGCAGTGACGGTATTGAGCCACGGGCGGCGCTGTTGTTGCGCTTCACAATAGCGGCAGCAGTGACGATATTGAGCCGCAGGACGGCGCTGTTGCTGCGCTTCAATATAGCGGCTGCAGTGACGGTATTGAGCCACCGGGCGGCGCTGTTGCTGCGCTTCACAATCGCGTCTGCAGTGACGGTATTGAGCCACCGCGCGGCGCTGTTGCTGCGCTTCAAAATAGCGGCTGCACTGACGGTATTGAGCCACCGGGCGGCGCTGTTGTCGCTGCGCTACTTTATAGCGGCTGCAGTGACGGTATTGAGCCACCGGGCGTCGCTGTTGCTGCGCTTCACTATAGCGGCTGCAGGTTCGGTATTGAGCCACCGGGCGGCGCTGTTGCTGCGCTTCACAATAGCGGCAGCAGTGACGATATTGAGCCGCCGGACGGCGCTGTTGCGGCCCTTCAATATAGCGGCTGCAGTGACGGTATTGTGCCACGGGGCGGCGCTGTTGCTGCGCTTCACTATCGCGTCTGCAGTGACGGTATTGAGCCACCGCGCGGCGCTGTTGCTGCGCTTCGATATAGCGGCTGCACTGACGGTATTGAGCCAAAGGGCGGCGCTGTTGCTGCGCTTCACAATAGCGGCAGCAGTGACGATATTGAGCCGCCGGACGGCGCTGTTTCTGCGCTTCAATATAGCGGCTGCAGTGACGGTATTGAGCCACGGGCGGCGCTGTTGCTGCGCTTCACAATAGCGGCAGCAGTGACGATATTGAGCCGCCGGACGGCGCTGTTGCTGCCCTTCAATATAGCGGCTGCAGTGACGGTATTGAGCCACGGGGCGGCGCTGTTGCTGCGTTTCACTATAGCAGTTGCAGTGACGGTATTGAGCCACCGGGCGGCGCTGATCCTGCGCTTCACAATAGCGGCAGCAGAGACGATATTGAGCCGTCGGACGGCGCTGTTGCTGCGCTTAAATATAGCGGCTGCAGTGACGGTATTGAGCCACCGTGCGGCGCTGTTGCTGCACTTCACAATAGCGGCTGCACTGACGGTATTGAGCCACCGGGCGGCGCTGTTGTCGCAGCGCTACTTTATAGCGGTTGCAGTGACGGTATTGAGCCACCGGGCGTCGCTATTGCTGCGCTTCACTATAGCGGCTGCAGGTTCGGTATTGAGCCACCGGGCGGCGCTGTTGCTGCGTTTCAAAATAGCGGCTGCACTGACGGTATTGAGCCACCGGGCGGCGCTGTTGCTGCGCTTCAATATAGCGGCTGCACTGACGGTATTGAGCCACCGGACGGCGCTGTTGCTGCCCTTCAATATAGCGGCTGCAGTGACGGTATTGAGCCACGGGGCGGCGCTGTTGCTGCGCTTCACTATAGCGGCTGCAGTGACGGTATTGATCCACCGGGCGGCGCTGCTCCTGCGCTTCACAATAGCGGCAGCAGTGACGATATTGAGCCGTCGGACGGCGCTGTTGCTGCGCTTAAATATAGCGGCTGCAGTGATGGTATTGAGCCACGGGCGGCGCTGTTGTTGCGCTTCACAATAGCGGCAGCAGTGACGATATTGAGCCGCAGGACGGCGCTGTTGCTGCGCTTCAATATAGCGGCTGCAGTGTCGGTATTGAGCCACCGGGCGGCGCTGTTGCTGCGCTTCACTATCGCGTCTGCAGTGACGGTATTGAGCCACCGCGCGGCGCTGTTGCTGCGCTTCAAAATAGCGGCTGCACTGACGGTATTGAGCCACCGGGCGGCGCTGTTGTCGCTGCGCTACTTTATAGCGGCTGCAGTGACGGTATTGAGCCACCGGGGGTCGCTGTTGCTGCGCTTCACTATAGCGGCTGCAGATTCGGTATTGAGCCACCGGGCGGCGCTGTAGCTGCGCTTCACAATAGCGGCAGCAGTGACGATATTGAGCCGCCGGACGACGCTGTTGCTGCCCTTCAATATAGCGGCTGCAGTGACGGTATTGCGCCACGGGGCGGCGCTGTTGCTGCGCTTCACTATCGCGTCTGCAGTGACGGTATTGAGCCACCGCGCGGCGCTGTTGCTGCGCTTCGATATAGCGGCTGCACTGACGGTATTGAGCCAAAGGGCGGCGCTGTTGCTGCGCTTCACAATAGCGGCAGCAGTGACGATATTGAGCCGCCGGACGGCGCTGTTTCTTCGCTTCAATATAGCGGCTGCAGTGACGGTATTGAGCCACGGGCGGCGCTGTTGCTGCGCTTCACAATAGCGGCAGCAGTGACGATATTGAGCCGCCGGACGGCGCTGTTGCTGCCCTTCAATATAGCGGCTGCAGTGACGGTATTGAGCCACCGTGCGGCGCTGTTGCTGCACTTCACAATAGCGGCTGCACTGACGGTATTGAGCCACCGGGCGGCGCTGTTGTCGCCGCTACTTTATGCGGCTTGCAGTGACGGTATTGAGCCACCGGCGCGCTGTTGCTGCGCTTCACTATAGCGGCTGCAGGTTCGGTATTGAGCCACCGGGCGGCGCTGTTGCTGCGCTTCACAATAGCGGCTGCACTGACGGTATTGAGCCACCGGGCGGCGCTGTTGCTGCCCTTCAATATAGCGGCTGCAGTGACGGTATTGAGCCACGGGGCGGCTCTGTTGCTGCGTTTCACTATAGCAGTTGCAGTGACGGTATTGAGCCACCGGGCGGCGCTGATCCTGCGCTTCACAATAGCGGCAGCAGAGACGATATTGAGCCGTCGGACGGCGCTGTTGCTGCGCTTAAATATAGCGGCTGCAGTGACGGTATTGAGCCACCGTGCGGCGCTGTTGCTGCACTTCACAATAGCGGCTGCACTGACGGTATTGAGCCACCGGGCGGCGCTGTTGTCGCAGCGCTACTTTATAGCGGTTGCAGTGACGGTATTGAGCCACCGGGCGTCGCTGTTGCTGCGCTTCACTATAGCGGCTGCAGGTTCGGTATTGAGCCACCGGGTGGCGCTGTTGCTGCGCTTCACAATAGCGGCTGCACTGACGGTATTGAGCCACCGGGCGGCGCTGTTGTCGCAGCGCTACTTTATAGCGGTTGCAGTGACGGTATTGAGCCACCGGGCGTCGCTGTTGCTGCGATTAACTATAGCGGCTGCAGGTTCGGTATTGAGCCACCGGGCGGCGCTGTTGCTGCGCTTCACAATAGCGGCAGCAGTGACGATATTGAGCCGTCGGACGGCGCTGTTGCTGCGCTTAAATATAGCGGCTGCAGTGACGGTATTGATCCTCCGGGCGGCGCTGCTCCTGCGCTTCACAATAGCGGCAGCAGTGACGATATTGAGCCGTCGGACGGCGCTGTTGCTGCGCTTAAATATAGCGGCTGCAGTGGCGGTATTGAGCTACGGGCGGCGCTGTTGTTGCGCTTCACAATAGCGGCAGCAGTGACGATATTGAGCCGCAGGACGGCGCTGTTGCTGCGCTTCAATATAGCGGCTGCAGTGACGGTATTGAGCCACCGGGCGGCGCTGTTGCTGCGCTTCACTATCGCGTCTGCAGTGACGGTATTGAGCCACCGCGCGGCGCTGTTGCTGCGCTTCAATATAGCGGCTGCACTGACGGTATTGAGCCACCGGGCGGCGCTGTTGTCGCTGCGCTACTTTATAGCGGCTGCAGTGACGGTATTGAGCCACCGGGCGTCGCTGTTGCTGCGCTTCACTATAGCGGCTGCAGGTTCGGTATTGAGCCACCGGGCGGCGCTGTTGCTGCGCTTCACAATAGCGGCAGCAGTGACGATATTGAGCCGCCGGACGGCGCTGTTGCTGCCTTCAATATAGCGGGCTGCCGTGACGGTATTGTGCCACGGGGCGGCGCTGTTGCTGCGCTTCTTACCGCGTCTGCGTGACCGGTATTGAGCACGCGCGGCGCTGTTGCTGCGCTTCGATATAGCGGCTGCACTGACGGTATTGAGCCAAAGGGCGGCGCTGTTGCTGCGCTTCACATAGCGGCAGCAGTGACGATATTGAGCCGCCGGTCGGCGCTGTTCTTCGCTTCAATATAGCGGCTGCAGTGCGCTATTGAGCCACGGGCGGCGCTGTTGCTGCGCTTCACTATCGCGTCTGCAGTGCGTATGAGCCACGGGCGGCGCTGTTGCTGCGCTTCACTATCCGCGGTCTGCACTGACGGTATTGAGCCACCGGGCGGCGCTGTTGTCCCAACGCTACGTCATGCGGCTGCAGTACGGTATGAGCCACCGGGCGGCGCTGTTGCTGCGCTTCACTATAGCGGCTGCAGTGACGGTATTGAGCCACCGTGCGGCGCTGTTGCTGCGCTTCACAATAGCGGCAGCAGTGACGATATTGAGCCGCCGGACGGCGCTGTTGCTACGCTTCAATATAGCGGCTGCAGTGACGGTATGGAGCCACTGGGCGGCGCTGTTGCTGCGCTTCACTATCGCGTCTGCAGTGACGGTATTGAGCCACCGCGCGGCGCTGCTTCTGCGCTTCACATAGCGCTGCCACTGACGGTATTGAGCCACCGGGCGGCGCTGTTGCTGCGCTTCACAATAGCGGCAGCATTGACGATATTGAGGAGCCGGACGGCGCTGTTTCTGCGCTTCAATACAGCGGCTGCAGTGACG
>NW_024705969.1:0-18613 GCF_018977255.1 Callorhinchus milii | reverse complement strand
GTGAGAGAGCAGTCAGTGTGTGTGAGAGCAGTCAGTATGTGTGTGTGTGGGAGAGCAGTCAGTGTGTGTGTGTGTGTGAGAGAGAGAGCAGTCAGTTGTGTGTATGTGTATGTGTGTGGGGGGGGGGGCAGTCAGTGTGTGTGTTTGTGTGTGTGGGGGGGGGGACAGCAGTTAGTGTGTGTGTGAGAGCAGTCAGTGTGTGTGAGTGAGAGAGAGAGCTGTCAGTGTGTGTGTGTGTGTGAGAGCAGTCAGTATGTGTGTATGTGTGTGTGTGTGAGAGAGCAGTCAGTGTGTGTGAGAGCAGTCAGTATGTGTGTGTGTGAGAGAGCAGTCAGTGTGTGTGTATGTGTGTGTGGTGGGGAGAGCAGTCAGTGTGTGTGTGAGAGAGCAGTCAGTGTGTGTGAGAGCAGTCAGTGTGTGTGTGTGTGTGAGAGAGAGCAGTCAGTATGTGTGAGAGCAGTCAGTATGTGTGTGTGAGGGAGAGGAGTCAGTATGTGTGTGTGTGTGAGAGAGAGCAGTCAGTATGTGTGAGAGCAGTCAGTATGTGTGTGTGTGGGAGAGCAGTCAGTGTGTGTGTGTGTGAGAGAGCAGTCAGTAAGTGTGTGTGTGAGAGAGAGCAGTCAATGTGTGTGATAGAGCAGTTAGTGTGTGTTTGTGTGAGCAGTCAGTGTGTGAGAACAGTCCGTGTGTGTAGGTGTGTGTGTGTCTATGTGAGAGCAGTCAATATGTGTGTAGGTGTGTGTGTCTATGTGACAGCAGTCAATATGTGTGTAGTTGTGTGTGTGAGAGAGCAGTCAGTGTGTGTGTGTGAGTGAGAGCAGTCAATGTGTAGGAGAGCAGTCAGTGTGTGTGTGTGAGAGAGAGAGAGCAGTCCGTGTGTGTGTGTGTGTGAGAGAGAGAGAGCAGCCAGTGTGTGTGAGAGCAGTCAGTATGTGTGTGTGTGGGAGAGCAGTCAGTGTGTGTGTGTGTGAGAGAGAGAGCAGTCAGTGTGTGTGTATGTGTATGTGTGTGGGGGGGGGGGGGGGAGAGCAGTCAGTGTGTATGAGAGAGCAGTCAGTGTGTATGTGTGTGTGTGGGAGAAGAGTCAGTGTGTGTGCGTGAGAGAGAGCAGTCAGTGTGTGTGTATGTGTGTGAGTGAGAGCAGTCAGTGTGTGTGTATGTGCGTGTGTGGGGGAGGAGAGAGCAGTCAGGGTGTGTATCAGAGAGCAGTTCAGTGTGTGTTTGTGTGTGTGAGAGAGCAGTCAGTGTGTGTGTGTGTGAGAGCAGTCAGTGTGTGTGTGTGTGTGAGAGGCAGTCAGTGTGTGTGTGAGAGAGAGCAGTCAGTGTGTGTGTGAAAGCAGTCAGTGTGTGTGTAGGTGGGAGAGCAGAGTTAGTGTGTGTGTGTGTGTGAGCAGTCAGTGTATGTGTGTGTGTGAGGCAGTCAGTGTGTGTGAGAGCAGTCAGTAATCTGTGTGTAGGTGTGTGTGTGTGAGAGCAGTCAGTGTGTGTGTGAGGCAGTCAGTGTGTGTGTGGGGTGGGGGGGGGGGAGCAGTCAGTGTGTGTGTGTGAGCAGTCAGTATGTGTGTGTGTGTGTGTGTGTGTGAGCAGTCAGTGTGTGTGAGAGTATGTGTGTAGGTGTGTGTGTGTGAGAGAGCAGTCAGTGTATGTGTGTGTGTGAGCAGTCAGTGTGTGTGTGAAAGCAGTCAGTGTGTGTGTGTGTGGGAGAGCAGTCAGTGTTTGGGTCTGTGTGTGTGAGAGAGCAGTCCGTATGTGTGTGTGTGTGTGAGAGAGAGCAGTCAGTGTGTGTGAGAGAGCAGTTAGTGTGTGTGTGTGGGAGCAGTCAGTGTGTGAGAGCAGTCAGTGTGTGTAGGTGTGTGTGTGTCTATGTGAGAGCAGTCAATATGTGTGTAGTTGTGTGTTTGAGAGAGCAGTCAGTGTGTGTGTGTGAGGGAGAGCAGTCAATGTGTAGGAGAGCAGTCAGTGTGTGTGTGGGAGAGCAGTCAGTGTGTGTGTGTGTGAGAGAGAGAGAGCAGTCAGTGTGTGTGTATGTGTGTGTGTGAGAGCGAGAGCAGTCAGTATTTGTGTGTGTGGGAGAGCAGTCAGTATGTGTGAGAGCAGTCAGTATGTGTGTGTGGGAGAGCAGTCAGTGTGTGTGTGTGTGTGTGAGAGAGAGAGAGCAGTCAGTGTGTGTGTATGTGTGTGTGGAGGGGGGGGCAGTCAGTGTGTGTATATGTGTGGGGGGGGGGGGGGGGAGCAGTCAGTGCGTGTGAGAGAGCAGTCAGTGTGCGTGAGTGAGCAGCCAGTGTGTGTGTGAGAGGAGTCAGTGTGTGTGTGTTTGTGGGAAAGCAGTCAGCGTGTGTGTGGGAGTAGTCAGTGTGTGTGTCTGTGTGTGGGAGAGCAGTCAGCGTGTTTGTGGGAGTAGTCAGTGTGTGTGTGTGTGTGTGGGAGAGCAGTCAGTGTGTGTGTGTGTGTGAGAGAGAATAGTCAGTATGTGTGAGAGCAGTCTGTATGTGTGTGTGTGGGAGAGCAGTCAGTGTGTGTATGTGAGAGCAGTCAGTGTGTGTGTGTGTGAGAGCAACAACAACAAAAAGGTTCCATTTATAGAGCGCCTTTCACATCGGGAGGACGTACCAAAGGCGCTGTACAGGTTGGGTCAGGCCCCGAGCATTGGGGGGGAAATGGTTAGGGTGAGGGGAGGGAAGGAAGGGGGCGAGGAGGGGTTAGAGAGTCGAGAGGGGAGCTGAAGGCTCGGTCAAAGAGAAAGGTTTTGAGACCGGCCTTGAAGGAGGAAAAGGGAGGAAGCGGTCGAAGGCACTGGGGGATGGAGTTCCAGTAGCCTCGGGGCTGAGAGGCTGAAGGCCACCGATGGTCGGGCGGTTGGGGCGGGGGATGTGGAGCAGACCGGAGCCAGAGGAACGGAGGGTACGGGCAGGTAAGTAGAGGGATAGTAGATCAGAGTGGTAGGAGGGAGCGAGGCCGTGAATGGCCTTGTAGGTGAGGATGAGGGTCTTGAATTGGATCCTCTGGGGGATGGGGAGCCAGTGGAGGGGAGCGAGGGTGGGAGTGATGTGGTCACGAAGCCTGGTGCGGGACAGTACCCAACTCATCACACTTTTCCCTTCTTACCCCAAGTAGTCCCCCTGCTGTTACCCCAAATATTTCCACTCCCCTGCTCTCACCCCAACCAGTCCCACTCACACAGCTCTTACCTACCAATGTTTCCCCCTCGCGCACACTTACCCCAACTTACCCCATCACTACCATCCTCGCCCAACTCCACCGGCTTCCCATTACATAGAGGGGACAGTTCAATCTCCTGGTCCTCACCTTCAAAGCCCTCCATGGCTTGCTCCCCCCCCCCCCCTCTGTGACCTCCTAACCCCCTACCAACTTGTACGCTCCCTCCGCTCAGTAGGCTCCAGCCTGCTTCACATGCCCCACCTCATCAATGGCGGTTGGTGCTGCAGCTTCTCAGCCCCCACCCTCTGGAACTCCATCCTACGGTGCCTCCGCCTCAATCGTCCCCTCCTCACCTCCTTCAAAGCACATCTCAAGATACTCCTCTTCGACCGACGGCGCTTTTGGTCACCCTCCTACCCCCACCTCTCAAACTTCCACTCCTTCCTGATCCCAATGCCCAGCTCGGGTCCAAATCCCCGACTCTCTCGGTCTCTCTCTCTCTCTCTCTCAGTCTGTCTCTCTCTAACAGTCAGTTTGTTTGTGTGTGTGACAGAGAGAGCAGTCAGTGTTTGAGTGAGTGTGTGTGTGTGTGTGAGATCAGTCAGTGTGTGTGTGTGCGAGAGCAGTCAATGTGTGTGTGAGAGCAGTCAGTGTGTGTGTGTGAGAGCAGTCAGTGTGTGTTTGTGTATGTGAGAGAGAGCAGTCAGTGGGTGTGTGTGAGAGAGAGAGCAGTCAGTGTGTGTGTGTGAGAGCAGTCAGTGTGTGTTTGTGTATGTGAGAGAGAGCAGTCAGTGTGTGTGTGTGAGAGCAGTCAGTGTGTGTTTGTGTATGTGAGAGAGAGCAGTCAGTGGGAGTGTGTGAGAGAGAGCAGTCAGTGTGTGTGTGAGAGAGCAGTCAGTGTGTGTAGGTGTGTGTGTAAGCAGTTAGTGTGTGTGTGAGAGAGCAATCAGTGTGTGTCTGAGAGAGCAGTCAGTGTGTGTGTGTGTGAGAGCAGTCAGTGTGTGTGTGTGTGTGAGAGAGCAGTTAGTGTGTGTGTGAGTGTGTGTGAGAGAGCAGTCAGTGTGTGAGAGAGCAGTTAGTGTGTGGAGTGAGAGAGTAGTCAGTGTGTGTGAGAGAGAGAGAGCAGTCCGTGTGTGTGTGTGTGTGAGAGAGAGAGAGCAGCCAGTGTGTGTGTGTGTGGGAGAGCAGTCAGTGTGTGTGTGTGTGGGAGAGCAGTCAGTGTGTGTGTGTGTGAGAGAGAGAGCAGTCAGTGTGTGTTTGTGTATGTGAGAGAGAGCAGTCAGTGGGTGTGTGTGAGAGAGAGAGCAGTCAGTGTGTGTGTGTGAGAGCAGTCAGTGTGTGTTTGTGTATGTGAGAGAGAGCAGTCAGTGGGAGTGTGTGAGAGAGAGAGAGAGCAGTCAGTGTGTGTGAGAGAGAGCAGTCAGTGTGTGTGTGTGTGTGAAAGCATTCAGTGTGTGTGTGAGAGAGCAATCAGTGTGTGTGTGTGTGTGAGAGCAGTCAGTGTGTGTGTGTGTGAGAGCAGTCAGTGTGTGTGTGTGTGTGTGAGAGCAGTTAGTGTGTGTGTGAGTGTGTGTGAGAGAGCAGTCAGTGTGTGAGAGAGCAGTTAGTGTGTGGAGTGAGAGTGTAGTCAGTGTGTGTGAGAGCATTCAGTGTGTGTGTGAGAGAGAGAGCAGTCAGTGTGAGTGTGTGTGTGTGTGACAGAGAGAGCAGTCAGTGTGTGTGTGTGTGTGAGAGAGAAGTCAGTGTGTGTGCGTGAGTGCAGTCAGTCTGTCTGTGTGTGTGAGAGAGCAGTCAGTGTGTGTGTGTGAGAGAGAGCAGTCAGTGTGTGTGTGTGAGAGCAGTCAGTGTGTGTGTGAGAGCAGTCAGTGTGTGTGTGTGTGAGAGAGAGCAGTCAGTGTGTGTGTCCGTGTGTGTGAGAGTGAGCAGTCAGTGTGTGTGTGTGTGAGAGCAGTCAGTGTGTGTGTGTGTGTGTGTGTGTGTGTGAGCAGTTAGTGTGTGTGTGAGTGTGTGTGAGAGAGCAGTCAGTGTATGAGAGAGCAGTTAGTGTGTGGAGTGAGAGAGTAGTCAGTGTGTGTGAGAGCATTCAGTGTGTGTGTGTGTGAGAGAGAGCAGTCAGTGTGAGTGTGTGTGTGTGTGACAGAGAGAGCAGTCAGTGTGTGTGTGAGAGAGAAGTCAGTGTGTGTGCGTGAGTGCAGTCAGTCTGTCTGTGTGTGTGAGAGAGCAGTCAGTGTGTGTGTGTGAGAGAGAGCAGTCAGTGTGTGTGTGTGAGAGCAGTCAGTGTGTGTGTGTGAGAGCAGTCAGTGTGTGTGTGAGAGAGCAGTCAGTGTGTGTGTGTGAGAGAGAGCAGTCAGTGTCCGTGTGTGTGAGAGAGAGCAGTCAGTGTGTGTGTCCGTGTGTGTGAGAGAGAGCAGTCAGTGTGTGTGTGTGAGAGAGCAGTCAGTGTGTTGTGTGTGTGTGTGTGTGAGAGCAGTTAGTGTGTGTGTGAGTGTGTGTGAGAGAGCAGTCAGTGTGTGAGAGAGCAGTTTGTGTGTGGAGTGAGAGAGTAGTCAGTGTGTGTGAGAGCATTCAGTGTGTGTGAGAGAGAGCAGTCAGTGTGAGTGTGTGTGTGTGACAGAGAGAGCAGTCAGTGTGTGTGTGTGTGTGTGAGAGCAGTTAGTGTGTGTGTGAGTGTGTGTGAGAGAGCAGTCAGTGTGTGAGAGAGCAGTCAGTGTGTGGAGTGAGAGAGTAGTCAGTGTGTGTGAGAGCATTCAGTGTGTGTGTGTGAGAGAGAGCAGTCAGTGTGTGTGTCTGTGTGTGTGAGAGAGAGTAGTCAGTGTGTGTTTTTTTGAGAGCAGTCAGTGTGTGTGTGTGTTTGTGTGTGTGTGTATGTGTGTCTGTCTGTGTGTGTGTGTGGGGGGGGGTTATTAACAGAGTTTGTGTGTTTGTTCAGCTGAGGGGGTGAATCAAACGCGCTCCGGTGAGCGCTCGGGGAGAGGGAGGGAAGTGTTCGTGCGTTTACCTGACGCGGGTTTGTGGGCCGTTACCGGGTTCCCAAACAGCCGCCACGTTTGCCAACACGTACCCGAGGCTCGACCCCCCTCCCACTTGACCCCCAACCCCCCCCCCCCAACACACCAGCATTGCCGGGATGTGGTCGGGAAGAGGGCAGTGCCCCGGTCCCGGATTCCGGGACCCGAAGATCAACCGGTTCCCGGTGTGTGTCCCTCCGCAGTGACGGGTATGTCCCCGCGGGTCCGGCGGCAGATTGCGGTGCCGCTCGGCCCGGGGGTCATTCCGCTCGTTCCGGCCACCGCTTCCAATCGGGACCCAACGCCCCCGAATCCCCTCGACGGGACGGCGGCCCTCGGGGGCTGATGGGCGGCGAGGAGCCCGCGGTCATGTCACGCGGCGTCTTAACCCCCAACACGGCCTCAACCGCAACAACAACAACAACAACAAGATGGCACGTGTGCAGCGGCTTTCACTGCGGGAGGACGTCGCGAGGCGCTGCACAGTGACAGCGTTTCAGACCCGAGTCGGTCTCACACACGGGAACCCCTCCCCCGCGCCTCCCTCCCCCACTTTCCACTCCAACACATTGCTGTCCATCCGCCGCCATTGCCATCGCCTCTCCCGATTCGGGAGAGCGTTATTAGGCTCAGGTTGTGGGGTGGGGGTGTGGTTGGGGTGTTGGGGTGGAGTGGGTGGTGGGGGGTGAGGTATGGATTGGAGACCCGCCCCCCACCCCCAGGAGTGCTCATTGTATCATTGTGGGGGGTGAGGCTCGGAGACCCCGTACCCTCCCCTGTTGTGCTCTTTGTGGGGGTGGGGGTGACCGCGGGAGTATCACCATCACTCGCTCTTTTTTTTGTTCACGTTAAGACTTTTGGAATGAAACAAGTGGTAAGAAGACTCCGTTCCCCCCTCTCACCCCCAAACCACCACTCGAGGTGCTCGAGGGTATTATAAATGTTTTTTACAGTCTCAGTTGATGTTCTTTTTTTCGCGGCTTCACTGCGGGATTGCGGTTCACAGCGCCGCTCAACCGCGTTTGATCGAAACCATCCGTTGCCGAACACCGGGGACGGGATGGCGTCCACCGCGGTTTGAAACACGAGGGTACGATTGCAGGCGCTGAGATAGAGCTACGCGTGTACTTCCCTCCCTCCCTCTCTCCCTCCTTCCCTCCCTCTCTGCTCCATCCCTCGCTCCTTCCCTCCCTCCCTCCCGCCCGCCCTCGCTCCATCCTTCCCTCCCTCTCTGCTCCATCCCTCGCTCCCTCGCTTCCTCCCTCCGTCCCTCGCTCCCTGCTGAATATTATTATAATATTATAATATTATAATATTATAATAACAAAACAATAATAAAATTGGTCATTTTCAATCTACGACTGTTTGTGGGACATTGCTGTGCACAATTGGCTGCCGCCTTCGCCCACAAATATACAGTCAATTCACTTTGCAGTGTGTTCTGTGAAGCGCTTTGGGACGTCTTTCCGACATGAAAAGCGCTATATCAAATGCAAGGATTATTATTATTATTATTATATTATTATTATTATCATTTTATTATTTTTATTATTATTATAACCTCTGATGCAGCAAAGCAGCAACGTTGGGGTTCAGACTATTCTGCAGACTGTGCTGCCTCGCAGCTTTCTCTCTCTCTCTTTATATATGTATATATGTATACATTTAATACATATACAGTACATATATACATTTCGGTGCAGAGCGATGCGTTCAGTCGCTGCCGCTGAGTTCCTTCTTGATCTTTTTGCTTCTTTTTGGCATGTGATTTGGGTTGTAGGTAATTTTTCTCTCTGACTGTGTGTGTGTGTGTGTGTGTGCCGGTGTGGGGGTGGGTGGGTAGGTGTGTGTGTGTGTGTGTGTGTGTGCCGGTGTGGGGGTGGGTGCGTAGGTGTGTGTGTGTGTGTGTGGGTGTGTGCGTGTGTGTGTGTGTGAGCGGGTGGGTGTGTGTGGATAATAATAATAAACCTTGCATTTGATATAGCGCTTTTCACGTCGAGAGGACGTCCCAAAGCGCTTCACAGAATAGACTGTAAAGTGAATTGACTGTATATTTGTGGGCGAACGCGGCAGCCAATTGCGCACAGCAATGTCCCACAAACAGTCTTAGATTGAAAATGACCAATTTATTATTGTTTTTTTTTGTTTGTGTGTGTGTGGGTGTGTGTGTGGGGGTGTGTGTGTGGGTGAGCGGGTGGGTGTGTGTCCTGTTGCAGGAGAGGTGGGTACTGCTGTGGACAGATCCTCAGCACAGAGCTCACTCACTCACTCACTCACTGACTCATTCACTCACTCACTCACTGACCGGCTTGACTGACAGTTTGACTGTTAGATCTGCACAACAGCAAACTGCACACACTCCTTAAACAGGCAAAGCTCACTGCCTGCGACTACTGCCTCCCTCTACTGCCTTTCTCTGCTGCCTCTCTCTGCTGCCTCTCTCAGCTGCCAGCCTCTACTGCCAGCCTCAGCTGCCTCTCTCTGCTGCCAGCCTCTACTGCCAGCCTCTACTGCCAGCCTCTGCTGCCTACCTCTGCTGACGCTCTTTGCTGCCAGACTCTGCTACCTCGCTCTGCTGCCAGCCTCTACTGCCTCCTTCTGCCTTCTCTCTCTGCTGCCAGCCTCTACTGCCAGACTCTGCTGCCTCCCTCTGCTGCCTGTCTCTACTGCCAGCCCCTGCTGCCTCTCTCTTCTGCCAGCCCCTGCTGCCTCTCTCTACTGCCAGCCTTTGTTGCCTCCCTCTGCTGCCTCTCTCTGCTGCCAGTCTCTGTTGCCTTCCTCTGCTGCCTACCTCTACTGCCAGCCTCTGCTGCCTCTCTCTGCTGCCAGCCTCTGCTGCCTTCCTCTGCTGCCTCTCTCTGCTGCCTCTCTCTACTGCCAGCCTCTACCTCTGCTGCTTCTCACTACTGCCATCCTCTACTGCCAGCCTCTGCTGTCAGCCTCTACTGCCTGCCTACTGCTTACTTACTTGCAGCAGCACAGAGTCACCTCCTACACCAACCCCTCCCCCACCCTTCTCGCTTCTCTTTCCTTTTAAAATTACCCATATATTTCATTTAGGAGGAGGAGTAAAGTGTGTGTGTGTGTGTGTGTGTGTGTTTGAGTGTGGTGTGTGTGTGTGTGTGTGTGGGGGGGGGGGTGGGGGGGGGTGGTGGGTGCGGAAAACATCAGTGCCTGTGATGATTAGAATACAATACCCCAATTCACCATCTCACCCATCGACACACACATCCAACATCGCTTTATAATAACAATAATAATGATTAACAATAACGATAAATACTAATATGATAATTTAATGATACTAATACGACAATAAAATAATAATAATAGTCATTGCATATGGTACAGCAGCGCCGTGTCACATCTTCCAGGTGACTCACAGGGCTTCACAAGATAGACTGTGAGGTGTAGTGACTGTGTATTTTCTGGGCGAAACGCGGCAGCCGATGGCCCACAACAGTGAGCGTCCGTCACACAAACAGTCGTGGATTGAAGTGACCGATTTACTTTAGTTTTTGGAATGGATTATTATTTGTGCGTCTGTGTGTGTGTGTATCTGTCTGTGTGTGTGTCTCTGTGTGTGTGTGTGTCTGTGTGTGTGTGTCTGTGTGTGTGTGTGTGAATTTGAGAGAGTGTGAGGGAGTCGGTTAGTGTTGGTGACATACACATTCTCTCACCCACACAATCTCACAGTCTCTCACACACTATCTCTCACACTGTCACTCCCTCACACATTCCCACACTCTCTCTCTCACACTCTCTCTCTCTATGTCACCGACACTGACCGTCGTCTCCGCCGCCATCACCACCTCCCGCGGTCCCGCCTCGCGCTCAGACAGACAGGCGCCGCGCCCCGAAACACCGTCAGCCCCGCGCCCGGAGACGGCACTGCGCAGGCGCCGAGTTCAAAAAAAACCGTCGGCCTCGCGCATCAGCTCAGAGCACTGACCGGTACAGGAACACATCATCTGTTAACTTGACACAATATCGCACTACATCTGCGGACACCGCGTTGCGTTTTGCACAAAACGCTGACATTTGCACTTATTGCTTCACTGCGGAGAGGTTTGACAAACGGTTAAATATTTGAGGCAAACGCGCAGCGACTTGTCCAACCGGTTCCATTGATGTTTTTCCAAGAAGCGCCGCTCCCTATAGTCAGAGCCAAATGTCAGGATTGTCTCAGACGGAATGCGGCTCAGGGGCTGAACCTGTCTGTCACACAGGTGTGAGCGTCTCTCACAAACCTTCCCATAACCAGCCATTGGGCACATTACCAGCAGGTTGGTGCTGGTGGGTGGGAGAGATCACCGAGTGCTGCTGATTGGGGACCAGGAGAGAACTGGTTGAAGGAGCTGGTGGTCTCCAGTCACTGGGGAGCAGCTCAGCGCGTCCCTGTGATCACTGGTGAGCAGATATCTGCAAAATTCTTCAGTTCTTCCTCTTCTCCATCTGATAATCTGTAAAAATGTTTCTCAATTTGGTGTCTGATGTTATGCGTCTTCTCCAGGCAGAGTGGACAGGGGAGTGGGGGCGCCTCATTCAAACGCCCTCCGTGGGGGTGAGGGGAGTGAGTGGGCGGGTTATCCGAAGGGCTGAACCGGCTCCGAGGTGGAGAGGTTTGGCTGCAGGTTATCGGAATCGAGCCGTCCTCCCGTAACCGACTCTGCTCTGTTTCCTGAGCCGGTGGCGGGTCCGTGGTATTCCAGGGCACTGCTGATAGCAGCACAGCCCAGTCCGGCTCATCGACAGCACCCGAAGGGCAGACCAGACACTGGGGCAGATATCCTCCGAGTCGGCTCCTATTAACCCTGTCAAAAAGTCCTAACTTGTACGGTGTTCCCAGCTGGAAAAGGAACAGGAAAGCTCGCCGGGCAGCAATATCAATTGCGAGCCATGGGGTTTTCGCTGATTAGATTCCAGCAGTTATTCCAACCCATGCTCTCGGGTGCCCAAACTTTGGCTCTTGCCATTCCTTGCCTTTACTCTCCGGAACAGAGTGATTAGGATGGGATTCAAGATACTCATCCTCACCTACAAGGCCATTCACGGCCTCGCTTCCTCCTACCTCTCCGACCTACAATCCTTCTGCTTACCTGCCCGTACCCTCCGTTCCTCTGGCTCCGGTCTGCTCCACATCCCCCGCCCCAACCGCCCTACCATCGGTGGTCGGGCCTTCAGCCTCTCAGCCCCGAGGCTCTGGAACTCTATCCCCAGTGCCTTCGCCGCTTCCTCGCTTTCCTCCTTTGAGGCCGGTTTCAAGACCTCTCTCTTTGACCTTCAGCCTTCAGCTCCACTCTCGACTCTCTACCCCCTTCTCGCTCCCTCCCTTCCTTCCCCTCTCCCTGACCATTTCCCCCCTACTCGCTCCTTCCCTCCCCTCACCCTGACTATTGCCCCCCCAATGCTCGGGTCCCGATCCCAACTGTCCAGCGACTTGGGACGTTCTCCCGACGTGAAAGACGCACTATAAATGACATCTTGTTGTGTGATGCATCACTCCAGCGGTAGTGAGAGTGCACATTTCATTAGAACAATCCCTCTCTGGAAATTCTCTGTGTAGGTGGGATGCAGAAAATTCCCAGTTTGGTTTGGAGACTTATACTTTGTGCTGGATTTCCCTATGTGAAAGTTTTATCACAGCCATATTAAGATATATAAAACTCTTCCGCTAAGATCCTGATATGGAGAAGCAGAGCTTGAACCTGCAAATTTACTAATCCTCGCGTTTGTTATAGCGACTCATCGTTTGTTCAAGACGTCTCCAAGCGCTTCAACGGATGCACTGTAAAGTACCGTGACTGTGTGAGCCACACGCAAGTCCCTGACGAGAGAGAGAGATTGGACTGATTCCTTCTCCTTAGCCCCAGAACAATAAGGCTGATCGCCTCTCCTCCACCACCTGAGGGTTCCTTGTCTGAAAGCATCATTGCCGTGTGTCAAATTCTCCCAATCCCAACCCCTAACTAATCACACTGTCGACTCTCACCCAAATTAGCACCATTCCTCCCGCTCTTACCCCAACTAGTCCCACTACATCAATCTAACCCCAACCGATCCCATTCCCAGACATTTGCCCCAGCTAGTACCACTCACTTACCTAACTGGGGGGGCCTTACTCTAACTCACCACGTTTATCGCTACTCTTCCCCCCCAGACCCCCCCCCCCCATCCCTCTGAGCTTAGTGTGTCCCATTGCTCCGCCATTAAGATGGTGACTGAAGGTCAAAGGAGACAAAGAGGGAATGAGGCGAAGGCAATGTGAGGCGCAGTTCCAGAGGTGGGAGCAGATAAAACCAAAACATGGATTTCTTAATTCTTTGATTATCGGTAGATTGCTCTAAACCTCAACAGCTCTGTCAGTAAACACAATACAGAATGACTTGTCTGACTGGTTGGGGATGTATTTCTGAGAATCGCCGCTCTCTGTGTTGAGAGCCAAACTTCAGGAATGTTTGAGATCATAAACAGCCCGAGAGCTGCCGCTTGTCTGCACAGCAGAAGGGAACTCACAGGAGGGAATAGAACATAAAACAAAGAAACATAACTAACAGCAGAAGACAGAAAATTTACCCACAGTTTTTCTGATGCGTTGTATGTCGCGGTGGTGAACACTTATATCAGATTTTGATTCCTGTATCGCCTGGCGACCAGGTGTTTGCTCATGTGTCAAGTACAGCTCAACAGGTAAAGTGTGAGCAGATTCATGTTGGAATACATGACCATATCACGATACTTTATTGAATATTTATAATCGCTGTTGCTGAAACCATCTGAATACTATTGCAGTTTTTAAAAATCCACATCAGTACATTATACAGGTAGGGACTTGTCAGATGGTTGAAGGTGATTTAGCGAGAAGCGCCGCTCCCTTTAGAGTCAGGTTTCAGGAAGGGAGAGTGGGGGGGGGTTCAGAAGTTTTTCAGAGCACAAACAGCCTGAGAGCTGCAACTTTCCTGTGCAGCAGCAGAGAACCCACAGGAGGGAAGAGAAGGGCAAAACAGTAGAAATAGAATCATCGAAGTAAGGAAAAAAGTAAGATGGAACATTAATGCATAGTTTTTCTGAAGTACTCTGTTTAGCGGTGATTAATAATTATATCAATTTGTGAGTCCCGCATCACTTGGAGACAAGTTATTTCCTCATGTGGTACCTACAGGTCAGCAGGTAAACTTTAGTAGATTCATGTTGGAATAGATGACCATATCACCACACTTTGTTGAATACTTTAATCTTTGTTGCGAGAACCATCGCAGTACTACTGGAGTTTTAAAATCTCTATCAGCGACCTATGCACGTAGTGACTTGTCAGATGGTTGGCGGTGATTTTGAGAGAAGCGCCGCTCCCTTTAGTGAGTGTCAGGTTTCAGAAAGGTTTCAGACGACAAACAGCCTGAGATCTGCTGTAGGAGGGCCAGGCGACTGGTGATTCTGAAGGCTGAGAGGCGAGGAGTTAAAATATATATTCCTGGGCGGCGGGTAAGGTTGTTGGGGTGGGGGTGACCTTCGAGCCAGCACTCTGTAACGGTCTCTAGTCTGGTTCCTGAGCTGGTGGTTGTGTATTATTCCAGGGCACTGCTAATGACAGCCCAGCCTGGCTCATCGGCAACACTTGGAAGGGCAGAACAGTGTAAGAGATTGCGGACAGACAATAAGGTTGTGTAATAATCCAGGATTTATTAATTAATACAAATAGTTTTACTTAATCTTAAAACTGGGACCATAGATACAGTGGAATCGATATCGATTCCATTGGGAAGTGTGCTGACCCCCCACGACAACTCCACAACTGTTTCAAAGTTAGATTTTTTAAAATGTGTTTCCAACTCCAACTCCGCTCATCACAGAGAAAACATCCATCCATCACAGGCTGCCAGCGATCTTTGAGGAGGCTCTTTTTGCTTGCGAAAATAACTAATAAGGAGAAAAAAATATGGACGTTTATTGGGAGGATTTTGCCACCTGTTCCTCAGTCTATAGATAACCAGATGTCTACGAGTGTTTTTCCACCTCTGTTTTCACATTTGTGCTCAAGGCCAAGATTCCTAAAATCTTAGATGGGACGATGCCATTAACCCCAGGAACCAAAGGAGGTAACGTTATCAGAATCTGACATGTAGTGTAAGCCAACAACAACAACTTGCATTGAGAAGCCGTCCGGCGTGGAGGGCGCTATATAAATCCAAGTTGTTGCTGTTGCATTGATGTAAGGCCTTCCACGGAGGGTAGTGTCTCAGAGCGCTTAAGACTGGTGGAGCCTCACTCCGGGCTGTGTGTGACACCAGCAGCATCAAACCAGCCTCTTTCTCTCTCAGTAGTTCCCTCTCACTCCCTCTCTCCCACACACACTCTCTCTATCCCCTCTCAAACTCTCTCTCAATCACCCTCTCTCAATCTGATTCTCTTCCCTCCACCTTTCTCCCACACTCTCTAAATCTCTCTCACTTACTCTATCTCACTCCCACTTTCTTACCTCTGTGTCACACATATGTCCTCTCTCTCTCCACCTCCTGCTCTCTCTCCTCTCCCCCCCCCCCGTAAAACCTCTCTCACACTCTCCCCACTCGAACTCCACTCTACCCCTCCTATCTCTATCCTCTAATCACCCGCTCTCTGACACTCCATCCCCCTATATCTCCTACCTAAATATCTCAAGGTTAGCCTTTTACAACAACAAGAGAATTATATGTTTAAAGCACCTTTCACTTTAGGAGGATGTCCCAAGGCGCTGGACAGTTTGTGTGACTAAGTTAACAATCGTTGGTTTATTAAACAAAAGTGTTGGTCATATCCATCCAAGTCTATTAGATGAGAATAAGGGAGGATTATATTGGCTGTGATGAGAAACCAAGTGTTAGATTGGTATTAATGATAGAGGGTAGGACTGCTTGCCAGAAACGGGAGAGAATTGGCTTGACTGGCTGTGATGAGAGAAAGAGCGAGGGTTAGACTGGCTCTGATGTGGGAGAAACAAGGGTTGGACTGGCTTTTATGAGTGAGAAGGTTGGACTGGCGTGAAGGTGAGAGAGAAGGGATGAGAGAAATAAACAGAGACAGTGAGTCAGAAATCAGAGACAGAGAGTGAAAGAGTGTGATTGAGTTTATGGGAGTGACAGGCCTGAGAAGTGTGTGTGTGAGAGAGTGTGGGTGTGACACAAAGAAATAGATTGATGGAGTGAGGGAGGGAGCGAGAGGCAGAAAGCAGATAATGAGTGAATGATTGAGAGTGTGAGGGTGATAGAGGGATGGAGACCGGGAAAAAGTGATTGAGAGAAATTGAGAGAAGATCGTGCATGTGCATGAGAGTGTGAATAAGAAATGAGAGCCAGACTGGGGGGACAGAGTGGTTCAAGGACAGGGTGCAGAGAGATGATAGAGAGAGTGTGGTGTGAGAGAAAGGAAAAGAGACAGGGAGGGAGAGAGAGGGAGAAAGCAGAGAAAGAGAGTGAAAGAGATCGATTGAGAGTACGGGAGGAGATAATGTGTGTTAAAGAGAGGAGGGTGAAGAGGGGGAGTGATAGGGCAACAGGTGTGAGAGGGTGAGCTGGCGAATGTGGGAGAAAGGGGGAGTGAGAGAGAGTAACTGAGAGAGGGAGACTGTGGGTGAGAGAGATGGAGAAGTGAAAGCCAGTGATGGAGAATGGAGAGGGAGCGAGTGAGAGAAGAAAGAGAGAAATTGAGAAAGAACATCCACAATATTTAACACAATGTATGGAAACGGCGTCTCCAATATCTTTTTCTCTTCCTTTCCGGTTTAGTTTTTCGAAAAAAATGCTGAAATCAAACTCTTGTAGCACAACCACAAACAAAGAACCGTCGAGATTCGCAGCACAGAAGCGGGTTATTCGGCTTATCGTGGCTGTGGTGGCACTTCATATCGCAATCCTTATTATTATAAGTGAAGATTCCCATCAAGATCTCATTCAGTTTTCCCAAATCCCTTTTTAGATAGTTCACTCCTTTTAGATTGGTATCCAGGTATATTTCAAACCACTCTGGATTCCGCAACAAACACCATTCCCGCTACTATGGTTTTGCAGTTAGTGAAAGTGTGCTGCTATTAAACAAACCTACAGCCAATAATCAAGAAAGAGTCTAAATGTAATTTGTTTCATTACTTTAACTAACCATCGTGACATTGTACAAAGGAGAAATGGAATCCAAAATCTATTTGTGAACTTGACTATTCCGAAATATAGTTGATCTGAGATGAGCGCTTGTGTGAAGTATTCGCACCAGCGAGGTGACCGGGCCGAATGGCCTGTTCCTGAGCTTGTTTAATCCTCGCTCGTAGCTCATTCCTCTAACACTGGCCAGCATTCCGGAGAGAGGGAGTTCATTGCATTTCAACGATCTATCTCTGGGTTTCCCATATGTAGGTGGGAGGCATGGAAATCTTATCTTTGTTTGGATACTGTTCGGTTTGGTGATGGGCTTTTGGGCGTGTCAGACACTCGGCTGACAAAAATAAAATCAGCTCAGCAATCACCCTGCTCTTTATGTTCTCCGAGACGCTGCCTGCGTGAAGGGCGCTATATTGTTGATATTGTTCTTTGTATTCTCTGATACGGCTTTTTGTGGCTGAAGCTCCTCAGCTTATCGATAATTCATTCCTCTTTCTTAGGCTTTTAGTCTAGTGTGAACCTGGAGATGGTGTGGAGAGGCTGGATCTATTTGAATGATGCTCACTAGCTTTCACCATGTTGGAATGCTCAACCTTCATCTTTCTGACTGAATGTCACAATTCTCTTTGAATTTCCCCATAAGTGGAAATTATTTTTCTTAAGATGGCTCTCATTGTTATTGAGTTTTAAGCAGCTGAACGCAACTCACTTGAACTTCCTGGTCGCAAGTCCGGAGCGCAACCAGCAGTTGCATTACCGGGAAATATCCATAAAGGTCAACATTGCATATTAGCGTTGATAACGTTTCACTGACTGTTACACACATGAGGTTCAAAGAGCAGGAACAGGAGATCAGACACAGAGCACAGAGAATATGCTGCATTGGGCAGGTGGCTGAAATGAAACAAAGGGAACGTTGAAGTGGGAGAAAGCAATGTCACACTGGTGCTACTCTGATGATCGATGTGAAGCCCCGAGATTGTGGAAGAGAAAATCACACTCACACTGTAACAGACTGAACAGTTTCTGTAGGGGAAGTTTGATATTGCCATTGCCTGAAAATGGACAAGTTTAACATTGGACAGTAAATTTTTTTTTTGTATCAGGATTGACCCATAGCTGTCCATCCTAACCCACATATGGCCACTGACCAGGACCGTCTACCTCCACATCCATCATATTACCCACCTCTGACGAACATTATCCCAGATGAAACAGTAGTCCATGCGTTCGAGACCTCCTTCCTCCAGTATTGAAATGGCCTATTCGTTGGTCTCTCCATCTCCACTATCCCCAAGATGCAGCCGATCCCAAACTCTGTCGCCCGCATACTCACACACTCAAATCTGAGTAGCCCCATCACACAAGTTCTCGCCTAACTCAACTGGCTCCATGTCACCGAATGGATCAATTTAAATTTGATGCCACTAAGAAAATGAGCTGAGATACCATCGGAGGAGTTATTTTGGTTGGTCATTCATGCTCCCAGTTAGCTGTGGATGTTGTAGTGTGTAGAAACCCGGTTGTAAGTCGATTGGCGAATCATTATTCCAGAGAATATAATCCCTTAAAACGAAAAATTGGACACGCAATCCATGACTGTTTGAGGGAAACCACTTTGCGCAATCGGCATCTACGTTTTGACGACAGAATATATTTAATTCACTTCACAGCATATTCTGTAAAGCGCTTTGAGACCTCAACCAAATGATTGGCACATCAAAAAATGCATTGATTATTATTGTTATCATGTATTTGTCCACTGATAAATTGGTCAGCAGTTACTTCTGATGTTACTGATGTTCAGAATGCTGTATCAGATTGACCTCATTACTATCTGTTTCATTTTATAGGTGATCGGTGGAGAGCTTCTGATTACCTGGAGTGACCATGGCCCAGGCTCCCAATCCTAACCCACCACTGACAGACCACAAAGAAAACCAAAGTGAGGCAGGCAAGTTGAGAAAATCCGCTCACATTTGCACAGTCAATGAAGCTGTCACCTTTTATAACGCAATTAACTTAGCGTTATCTAAGACGGCATGTTTTCGAAACGTGATGTGAAGTTTCAACGCACAACTTTGTGACTGAGATTCGCGTGCGCTGCTCCTGAGCCAGATTGAGACATACTGATCAATCATGAAATGTATTTAACATGTGAATGTACAATATGGTATGAAATTAGTTTTATTATCAGTCTTGTGGCCAACAGGTTCAAGGGTCACATTCTATGAGACTCTCGCCCTGTACGACGGATACGAGCTGTTCAGACTCACTAAGTTCTACCGGGACAGAATAGAACAAGCAATCGAGGAAGAT
>NW_024705968.1:0-5000 GCF_018977255.1 Callorhinchus milii | reverse complement strand
TACATAATAATATCGAGTGAGATAAAATGTTTAGAAGAAATCATTTTATAAAAATAATTCAAACGAGTGGTCAAAACATCCACCAAAATAAAAGTGCCGAGATTTTCATCAAAATATTGCGTGAACTTAAATCGTAATAGTTTTTATGATATTGGTTACGATCTTCACATCAAATTTTTCATAGAGTTTTTTTAATCGCAGGAATATAAACACTGAAATAAATTGTCATTTGTTAATAGCACCATGAAACAACATTCAACAAAATAAAGTTGTGTAGATTTTTCATAAAAAATCCATTTCAATAAATTTTAAAGTTAAACAAACAAACAAAATGTTGCTTGTTTTTGAACAAGATGCACAGAAATGTCTTCAATGAAAAATTAAATAAATGTTTTTAATGTAGTTTTTACATTAAACTGGATGGATGGATGGGTGGATGGGTGGGTGATGGGTGGGTGGGTGGTGGTGGGTGGATGGGTGGGTGGGTGGGTGGGTGGGTGGGTGGGTGGGTGGATGGCTGGATGGATGGATGGATGGATGGATGGATGGATAGATAGAAGGACGGTCGGAACGACAGACGGACGGAACGACAGACGGACGGACGGACGGGAGGGAGGGAGGGAGGGACGGAGGGACGGAGCGACGGAGGGACGGAGGGACGGAGGGACGGACGGAACGACAGACGGACGGACGGAGGGACGGAGGGAGGGAGGGAGGGAGGGAGGGAGGGAGGGAGGGACGGACGGAGGGAGGGACGGACGGACGGACGGACGGACGGACGGACGGACGGACGGACGGACGGACGGACGGACGGACGGACGGACGGAAATGTTTTCAATTGTAGTTTTTAAAAATTTTACTTTTTAAAAATTCAATATGTAATGTCATAAAATCATTAAAATTATTTGAATGTATTCATATAGGTATATGAATTTCTGTGCATCTTATTCAAAAACAAATTAAATTTTAATGATGGCCTTTTACGAAGTTTAATAATTTTAATTATTTTAGTGTTCGATCTTGTCGCGAAAATTCTAATAATTTTTTACCGTACCAATCTGAAGGCAAGTGACATTCGCTGCGATTCTAACCCTAACCCTAACCATAGCTATAACCGTAACCCTAACCCAAAAATAAGTATAATTTGGCTTAGATGTTTTATTTCTATGTTTTGTATAATAATATCGAGTGAGATAAAATGTTTAGAAGAAATCATTTGATAAAAATAATTCAAACGAGTGGTCAAAACATCCACCAAAATAAAACTGCCGAGATTTTCTTCAAAATATTGCGTGAACTTAAATCGTAATTGATTTTTATGGTATTGGTTACGATCTTCACATCAAAATTTTAATAGAATTCTTTTTAATCGCAGGAGTATACCCAATGAAATAAATTGTTGTCTGTTAATAGCACCATGAAACAACATTAAAGTTGTGTAGATTTTTCATAAAAAATCCATTTCAATAAATTTTAAAGTAAAAAAAACAAACAAAATTATGCTTGTTTTTGAACAAAATGCACCGAAATTTCTTTAATGAAAAATCAAATAAATGTTTTTAATGTAGTTCTTAAAAATTTGCTTTTTAAAAATGTAATATGTAATGTCATAAAATCATTAAAACTATTAGAATGTATTCATGTGAATTTCTGTGCATCTTATTCAAAAACAAATTAATTTTTAATGATTTCCTTTTAATAAGTTTAATAATTTTAATTATTTTAGTGTACGATTTTGTAGCGAAACTTCTAATTTTTTTGCGTACCAATCTGAAGGTAAGTGACATTTGCTGCGATTATAAACCTAACCCTAACCCAAAAATAAGTATATTTTGGCTTATATGTTTTATTTCTATGTTTTACATAATAATATCGAGTGAGATAAAATGTTTAGAAGAAATCATTTGATAAAAATAATTCAAACGAGTAGTCAAAACATCCACCAAAATAAAAGTGCCGAGATTTTCTTCAAAATATTGCGTGAACTTAAATCGTAATTGATTTTATGATATTGGTTACGATCTTCACATCAAAATTTTCATAGAATTCTTTTTTAATCGCAGGAGTATACCCAATGAAATAAATTGTTGTCTGTTAATAGCACCATGAAACAACATTCAACAAAATAAAGTTGTGTAGATTTTTCATAAAAAATCCATTTCAATAAATTTTAAAGTAAAAAAACAAACAAAATTATGCTTGTTTTTGAACAAAATGCACCGAAATTTCTTTAATGAAAAATCAAATAAATGTTTTTAATGTCGTTCTTAAAAATTTGCTTTTTAAAAATGTAATATGTAATGTCATAAAATCATTAAAACTATTAGAATGTATTCATGTGAATTTCTGTGCATCTTATTCAAAAACAAATTAATTTTTAATGATTTCCTTTTAATAAGTTTAATAATTTTAATTATTTTAGTGTACGATTTTGTAGCGAAACTTCAATTTTTTTTGCGTACCAATCTGAAGGTAAGTGACATTTGCTGCGATTATAAACCTAACCCTAACCCAAAAATAAGTATATTTTGGCTTATATGTTTTATTTCTATGTTTTACATAATAATATCGAGTGAGATAAAATGTTTAGAAGAAATCATTTTATAAAAATAATTCAAACGAGTGGTCAAAACATCCACCAAAATAAAAGTGCCGAGATTTTCATCAAAATATTGCGTGAACTTAAATCGTAATAGTTTTTATGATATTGGTTACGATCTTCACATCAAATTTTTCATAGAGTTTTTTTTAATCGCAGGAATATAAACACTGAAATAAATTGTCATTTGTTAATAGCACCATGAAACAACATTCAACAAAATAAAGTTGTGTAGATTTTTCATAAAAAATCCATTTCAATAAATTTTAAAGTTAAACAAACAAACAAAATGTTGCTTGTTTTTGAACAAGATGCACAGAAATGTCTTCAATGAAAAATTAAATAAATGTTTTTAATGTAGTTTTTACATTAAACTGGATGGATGGATGGGTGGATGGGTGGGTGGGTGGGTGGGTGGGTGGGTGGGTGGGTGGGTGGATGGATGGATGGATGGATGGATGGATGGATAGATAGAAGGACGGTCGGAACGACAGACGGACGGAACGACAGACGGACGGACGGACGGGAGGGAGGGAGGGACGGAGGGACGGAGCGACGGAGGGACGGAGGGACGGAGGGACGGACGGAACGACAGACGGAGGGACGGAGGGACGGAGGGACGGAGGGAGGGAGGGAGGGAGGGAGGGACGGGAGGGAGGGAGGGAGGGAGGGAGGGAGGGGGGGGGGGGGGGGGGGGGGGGGGGGAGGGAGGCACGCACGCACGCACGCACGGCACGGACGGACGGACGGACGGACGGGACGGACGGACGGACGGACACGGACGGACGGACGGACGGACGGACGGACGGAACGGACGGACGGACGGACGGACGGACGGACGGGACGGACGGACGGACGGACGGACGGACGGACGGGACGGCGACGACGGACGGCGGACGGACGGACCGACGGCCGGACGGACGGACGGACGGACGGACGGACGGACGGACGGGACGACGGACGGACGGACGGGGACGGACGGACGGACGGACGGACCGGACGGACGGACGGGACGGACGGACGGAGACGGACGACGGAGGACGGACGGACGGGACGGACGGACGGACGGCGACGGACGGGACGGACGGACGGGCGGCGGACGGACGGACGGACGGACGGACGCGGACGGACGGACGGCGGACGGACGGACGGACGGACGGACGGACGACGGACGGGACGGACGGACGGACGGACGGACGGACGACGGACGGACGGACGGACGGAGACGGCAACGGACGGGACGACGGACGGACGGACGGACGGACGGACGGACGGACGGACGGACGACGGACGGACGGACGGACGGACGGACGGACGGACACGGACGGACGGACGGACGGACGGACGGACGGACGGACGGACGGACGGACGGACCGGACGGACCGGACGGACGGACGGGACGGACGGACGGACGGACGGACGGACGGAACGGACGGACGGACGGACGGACGGACGGACGGACGGACGGACGGACGGACGGAGACGGACGGACGGACGGACGGGACGGACCGGACGGACGGACGGACGGACGGACGGACGGACGGACGGACGGACGGACCGGACGGACGGACGGACGGACGGACGGACGGACGGAACGGACGGACGGACGACCGGACGGGACGGACGGACGGACGGACGGACGGACGGACGGACGGACGGACGGGACGGACGGACGGACGGACGGACGGACGGACCGGACGGACGGACGGAACGGACGGACGGACGGACGGACGGACGGACGGAAATGTTTTCAATTGTAGTTTTTAAAAATTTTACTTTTTAAAAATTCAATATGTAATGTCATAAAATCATTAAAATTATTTGAATGTATTCATATAGGTATATGAATTTCTGTGCATCTTATTCAAAAACAAATTAAATTTTAATGATGGCCTTTTACGAAGTTTAATAATTTTAATTATTTTAGTGTTCGATCTTGTCGCGAAAATTCTAATAATTTTTTACCGTACCAATCTGAAGGCAAGTGACATTCGCTGCGATTCTAACCCTAACCCTAACCATAGCTATAACCGTAACCCTAACCCAAAAATAAGTATAATTTGGCTTAGATGTTTTATTTCTATGTTTTGTATAATAATATCGAGTGAGATAAAATGTTTAGAAGAAATCATTTGATAAAAATAATTCAAACGAGTGGTCAAAACATCCACCAAAATAAAAGTGCCGAGATTTTCTTCAAAATATTGCGTGAACTTAAATCGTAATTGATTTTTATGGTATTGGTTACGATCTTCACATCAAAATTTTAATAGAATTCTTTTTAATCGCAGGAGTATACCCAATGAAATAAATTGTTGTCTGTTAATAGCACCATGAAACAACATTAAAGTTGTGTAGATTTTTCATAAAAAATCCATTTCAATAAATTTTAAAGTAAAAA
>NW_024705967.1:0-18636 GCF_018977255.1 Callorhinchus milii | reverse complement strand
CCATTGGAGTATAACAGGTGAGACTGTGCCTCCCCTAATTCGCCTCACCACGGGGAGAGAGAGAAAAAAATTAACCCGTAAAAACAAAGTTTTTCACTATAAATCCTTTATATGCATGGCATCGGTTTTATTTTATTATTCATTTCTGTTTTTCTTGAGTAAGAGTTTCATTTTTATCACATTGGTATTTTAAATTAAATATGAAAAAAACATTTTCCTAAAAATATACAGCAGCAGGCGTCAGGGTCAGGATCGAACACATGACCTCCTGCGTACCAGGCGAGGTTGTTAACATCTCCTAGCCACCATGCCCCCCTGCATGGCACTCTGGTACAACGTTTGGGCTTATTATTATAATTAGTTTATTAATTAGTTTAGTTGTGAAGAGGCTTGGCCTGTCATACCCACCGAGGTTCAGCATGACAGCATGGTTCTGGTTGATGTATGGAATCAGATATATAGATTCAGAATATCAGAATTAGAATATGTATTGTATTGGAGGAATCCGATGAGGTGTCAGGGTCGAGATCGAACCCGCGACCTCCTGCGTACCAGGCGAGGGAGTTAACATCTCCTAGCCACCGCTGGTCACTGCACCAACTCCGCCCCACACCCCCTCCGCCCCCTCACCCCACCACCCCCTCCGCTCAGACTAAAGCGGAAGCCCTGGAGTACGTGTGGAGCATCTTGCAGGGCGTGGAGGAGGAGGAGCAGCAGCAGCAGGAGGAGGAGTTCAGGGGATTTGAGCTGAGGGAGGTGCACAAGGCCAGGATGGCGATGTTCAGGCTGGAGCGCAGAGCCACCGCTGCAAGGAGGCCCTGAGGTGGCGCTCCAGAGGATACGTGGAGGTGCGTAGCCTGCAGCGGTGATTTCTATTCACACGCAACTCCACGCTCCCCTCTATTCTCACCGGAACTCCACACTCCCCTCTATTCTCACCGGAACTCCACACTCCCCTCTATTCTCACCGGAACTCCACACTCCCCTCTATTCCCACCAGAACTCCACACTCCCCTCTATTCTCACCAGAACTCCACACTCCCCTCTATTCCACCAGAACTCCACACTCCCCTCTATTCTCACCGGAACTCCACACTCCCCTCTATTCTCACCAGAACTCCACACTCCCTCTATTCTCACCGGAACTCCACACTCCCCTCTATTCTCACCAGAACTCCACACTCCCCTCTATTCTCACCGAACTCCACACTCCCCTCTATTCTCACCGGAACTCCACACTCCCCTCTATTCTCACCGGAACTCCACACTCCCCTCTATTCCACCAGAACTCCACACTCCCCTCTATTCTCACCGGAACTCCACACTCCCCTCTATTCTCACCAGAACTCCACACTCCCCTCTATTCTCACCAGAACTCCACACTCCCCTCTATTCTCACCGGAACTCCACACTCCCCTCTATTCTCACCGGAACTCCACACTCCCCTCTATTTCACCAGAACTCCACACTCCCCTCTATTCTCACCGGAACTCCACACTCCCCTCTATTCTCACCGGAACTCCACACTCCCCTCTATTCCACCAGAACTCCACACTCCCTCTATTCTCACCGGAACTCCACACTCCCCTCTATTCTCACCGGAACTCCACACTCCCCTCTATTCTCACCAGAACTCCACACTCCCCTCTATTCTCACCGGAACTCCACACTCCCCTCTATTCTCACCAGAACTCCACACTCCCCTCTATTCTCACCAGAACTCCACACTCCCTCTATTCTCACCGGAACTCCACACTCCCCTCTATTCTCACCGGAACTCCACACTCCCCTCTATTCCACCAGAACTCCACACTCCCCTCTATTCTCACCGGAACTCCACACTCCCCTCTATTCTCACCAGAACTCCACACTCCCCTCTATTCTCACCAGAACTCCACACTCCCCTCTATTCTCACCGGAACTCCACACTCCCCTCTATTCTCACCGAACTCCACACTCCCCTCTATTCCACCAGAACTCCACACTCCCCTCTATTCTCACCGGAACTCCACACTCCCCTCTATTCTCACCAGAACTCCACACTCCCCTCTATTCTCACCAGAACTCCACACTCCCCTCTATTCTCACCGGAACTCCACACTCCCCTCTATTCTCACCGGAACTCCACACTCCCCTCTATTCCACCAGAACTCCACACTCCCCTCTATTCTCACCGGAACTCCACACTCCCCTCTATTCTCACCAGAACTCCACACTCCCCTCTATTCTCACCGGAACTCCACACTCCCCTCTATTCTCACCGGAACTCCACACTCCCCTCTATTCTCACCAGAACTCCACACTCCCCTCTATTCTCACCAGAACTCCACACTCCCCTCTATTCTCACCGGAACTCCACACTCCCCTCTATTCTCACCAGAACTCCACACTCCCCTCTATTCCACCGGAACTCCACACTCCCCTCTATTCTCACCGGAACTCCACACTCCCCTCTATTCTCACCAGAACTCCACACTCCCCTCTATTCTCACCAGAACTCCACACTCCCCTCTATTCTCACCGGAACTCCACACTCCCCTCTATTCTCACCGGAACTCCACACTCCCCTCTATTCTCACCGGAACTCCACACTCCCCTCTATTCTCACCGGAACTCCACACTCCCCTCTATTCTCACCGGAACTCCACACTCCCCTCTATTCTCACCAGAACTCCACACTCCCCTCTATTCTCACCGGAACTCCACACTCCCCTCTATTCTCACCAGAACTCCACACTCCCCTCTATTCTCACCGGAACTCCACACTCCCCTCTATTCTCACCGGAACTCCACACTCCCCTCTATTCTCACCAGAACTCCACACTCCCCTCTATTCTCACCGGAACTCCACACTCCCCTCTATTCTCACCAGAACTCCACACTCCCCTCTATTCTCACCGGAACTCCACACTCCCCTCTATTCTCACCGGAACTCCACACTCCCCTCTATTCTCACCGGAACTCCACACTCCCCTCTATTCTCACCGGAACTCCACACTCCCCTCTATTCTCACCAGAACTCCACACTCCCCTCTATTCTCACCGGAACTCCACACTCCCCTCTATTCCACCGGAACTCCACACTCCCCTCTATTCTCACCAGAACTCCACACTCCCCTCTATTCTCACCGGAACTCCACACTCCCCTCTATTCTCACCGGAACTCCACACTCCCCTCTATTCTCACCGGAACTCCACACTCCCCTCTATTCTCACCAGAACTCCACACTCCCCTCTATTCTCACCGGAACTCCACACTCCCCTCTATTCTCACCGGAACTCCACACTCCCCTCTATTCTCACCAGAACTCCACACTCCCCTCTATTCTCACCAGAACTCCACACTCCCCTCTATTCTCACCGGAACTCCACACTCCCCTCTATTCTCACCAGAACTCCACACTCCCCTCTATTCCACCGGAACTCCACACTCCCCTCTATTCTCACCGGAACTCCACACTCCCCTCTATTCCACCAGAACTCCACACTCCCCTCTATTCTCACGGAACTCCACACTCCCCTCTATTCTCACCAGAACTCCACACTCCCCTCTATTCCACCGGAACTCCACACTCCCCTCTATTCTCACCGGAACTCCACACTCCCCTCTATTCTCACCAGAACTCCACACTCCCCTCTATTCTCACCGGAACTCCACACTCCCCTCTATTCCACCGGAACTCCACACTCCCCTCTATTCTCACCAGAACTCCACACTCCCCTCTATTCCACCGAACTCCACACTCCCCTCTATTCCCACCGGAACTCCCCAATCTTCTGTTAGTGCTGATGGAAGTCGCCACTGCTGTTGATGCTACTGCTGCATGTGCTCCTGTCAGTGCTGCTGCTGGTACTGATGCAGCCTATGAACTTAACGATGCTTATTTTACCAGGGTAAGTCCCACTGAGCTGTGTAGCTGTTGTTTAGAAGCGACCTGGCTATCACAAATGAGAGCTCAACGAAGTGACTTGTCATCATCATGGTCATTACGTGGACATTTATAGCAGCCAAATACTCTCAACGCGTGACGTTGATTCTAAATGTCGAGGGGAAAAAACCGGAGGACCCGGAGAAAAATCCACGCAACCACGGGAGGTACAACACGCAAACTCCAAACATACAGCATGGGTCATTTTTGTTTTTTTACCCTTCTTTCTGGCAACATGGGTTGGACCATCTATCTGGCAACATGTGAGACTAGGCTCTAAGGAAAGCTGTCTCGGGTGTGGACCAATCAACTTCAAGGACAGTGCACATTATCAGAGTTGTGTCTTTTGTTTGTATTTATGACTGCAGGTATTGCGGTCTATGCAAACATGACTCCTTGTAAAAAGGTGTCAGTTTTGTTGCCAGATAGAAGGGTAAAAAACCAATTATCATATTTTTATGGCAAATGAGATTTCCAAACATACAGCATGGGTCGTCAGGGTCGGGATCGCACCCACGACCTCCTGTAGACCATGCGAGGGGTTAACATCTCGCCACGGAGGAGAGAGAGAGACACGCAGACTCCAAATATACAGCAGGCTTCGTCAGGGTCGGGATGGAACCTACGACCTCCCGTATACCAGGAGAGGTAGTCAACATCTCGCCGTGTTTGCCTGCAGGCTCCTCCGTGCCGCCGGCCTCCGCCCAGGCTGTGGCGGTGTCGCGCAGCGCTCGCTCTCGCTACGTCCTGCGCCCGCGCGAGAGGCAAGTCTACACAGAGGTGGAGGAGCCCCAGGACGACGACTTCTTCTGTGAAACCCCCTGCTCCCTCTCACTCTCTCTCACTTCTCACTCTCTCTCTCACACTGTCACTTTCTCACACTCTCTTAGGGGCCGTCCATTAATGGCGTCACGCGATTTTGGACCTCCCCCCCCCCCATCGTCACACGGCATCACAAAAAGTCAGACCCCCGCTCAAATGTGATGTCATAAACCTCTGCCCACCCCCAAACCATTACATATGCTTCAAACTATTGTTATTGTAGTGCGTATTTAATGTGGTGCTGCACTCTGATGTTGTAGGAGAAAACATTTACTTAAAAGCCTATTTAATTAAGTAGAACGTGTTGTCTATATTTATTAAAGTTGCGCATTTTGATGTGACGTCACATTTCTTAAACCCCCTCCCCCCCCGGTGCGTGACGTCATTTATGGACGGCCCCTTACTCTAACTTTCTCACACTCTCACCTATCTCTCTCTCTATTGCTCCCGCGCTCTCACTCAATATATTCCACCTGCTCCCTCTCACTCTCTCCCCCTTTCCCTCCCTCTCATGCTCCCTTTCTCGCACTCTCACTTACCTCTCTCTCTTTTGCTCCCTCACTCAGGGGAAGGATGCAGGGAGGGAGCAGGGAGGGTGACTGGGTTTACATCTCCGATGAACGAGCTAAAGAAGTTCACCATGCAGAGAGGGAGGGAGGCATCTGTCTGGAGCGCTCCTCACCCTCTCACTCTCTCACAGCGCCACTGCTGCTGCTGCTGTTGCTACTGCGGTTCGCCCTCCTCCCGCTGCTGCTGCTGTGGCTCTCAGTCTGCGAGCTGTGCAGGGATTTCTACCTGGGGGAGTGCTCCGTGCACGGCCCGCCAGAGTTCATCGCGGACGCGGCCGTGCCCCGGGAGTGGCCAACAGGGCCCGGCTCAGCCTGCCCCAGGGCCTCACCGTCGGCGCCTCCTCCATCGCCGGCGCCGGCCTCGGGTGTGGAGCAACAGGAAGAAGCTGCCCAAGGGGGTGATGTTTGGGCCCTACCAGGGAGAGGTGTCTGAGGAAACCCCGTGAGCGAGTACTGCTGGCTGGTGAGCTGCTGCCACTGCCACTGCTGCAGCCTCCTCCTATTCCTACATCATCATCGTGTGTGTGGAGAGGAGGCTCGTGAAGGAGATAAGAGAAACCCAGAGACTCATCATCGTGTGTGTGGAGAGGAGGCTCGTGAAGGAGATAAGAGAAACCCAGAGACTACACAGAGACCAACAGACTCACACAGTCACCTACAGACTCACACAGTCACCCACAGACTCACACAGAGAGACCCATAGCTTCACACAGTCACCCACAGACTCACACAGTCACCCACAGACTCACACAGAGAGACCCATAGCTTCACACAGTCACCCACAGACTCACACAGAGACCCAGAGACTGGCACAGCGAGACCCAGAGACTTTGCACAGAGACCCAGAGACTCGCATAGAGAGACCCGCAGATTCACAGAGAGACCCACAGACTCACACAGAGACCCAGAGACTCACACAGTCACCCAGACTCACACAGAGACCTAGAGACTGGCACAGAGAGACCCAGAGACTCGCACAGAGACCCAGAGACTCGCACAGAGAGGACCCACAAATTTGCACAGAGACCTAGAGACTTGAACAGAGACGCAGAGACTCACAGTGGGACCCAGAGACTCACAGTGGGACCCACAGACTCACACAGAGACCCAGAGACTCGCACAGAGAGACCCAGATGCTCACACAGAGGATCAGAGAATCGCACAGAGAGACCCACAGACTCACAGAGAGACCCAGAGACTCGCACAGAGACTCGCACAGAGACCCAGAGACTCGCACAGAGACCCACAGACTCACAGAGAGACTCAGAGACTCGTACAGAGACTTGCACAGAGACTCAGAGATTCACACAGGGACCCACAGATTCACAGAGAAACCCAAAAATGTACGTAATTACGAGTTCAACTTGTAACCCACAGTAGCCGCTCGCTCGCAAGGACAGAACAACTTCGACGCGCGAGGAGGAACCACAGACAAGTGGTTCTGCCTCACGCACTCCTTACACACAAATAAACCACGATACCTCGCCGCTGATCTCGTCAAGAAGCATAAACCATCATCACGCAAACTCTGTTCATGCTCACAGCAGCAGCGGCGTTTGGCTACCCATCGTGCAAAGACGGTGGTCACCGCATGGCGCGGCGCTTACAGATGCACTTCTGCGGCCGTCTGGAAGGCTCTTCCTTCCAATGCTTGGAAGCCACTGGGAGCTATGCACTTTCAAAACTTGTAGATTGAAAATGCATTTCTTTAGAACTGATTTTAGTGTTTAGTTTGTTCAACTTACAGTCCAACTCACATTAATTATCCGTGGATCTGCTCGTGTGCGTCTGTGTGTTTCAGATTTACAAAAACAAAAAGGATCGTGAATATGTTGACGCTCAGGATGAATCTAAATCAAACTGGATGAGGTGATTCTTGTTTTCAGGACCACTACGCAGAGACCGGAACCACTACACACAGAGACCAGAACCACCACACACAGAGACCAGAACCACTACACACAGAGACCAGAACCACTACACACAGAGACCAGAACCACTACACACAGAGACCAGAACCACTACACACAGAGACCAGAACCACTACACACAGAGACCAGAACCACTACACACAGAGACCAAACCTGAGACTCCCCTTGGTCGACTCGGCATCAAATGAGCACCCGGTACGGAGCGTGGTTCCAGCCACACCACCCCATGTAGCGCCCAGTGCCGGCCCTTAATAGGCGCTCGCTAACGGCGCCCACCCCGCCCCCGCGTCTGCCCGCGCAGGTTCGTCAACTGCGCGAGGAATGAGCAGGAGCAGAACCTGGTGGCCTTCCAGCACCGGGGGCAGATTTACTACCGCACGTTCCGTGCCGTGGGGCCCGGCTCTGAGCTGCTGGTCTGGTACGGCGAGGAGTTCGCCCAGGAGCTGGGCATCGCCTGCGAGGCCGGGCCCTCGCGACGCCGCAGCAGCAGCAGCAACGAGATGGCTCCCAGGGCCACCGCCAGAGACCTGCAGCCCGTGCAGCCTCCACCAAGCGAGGAACACTGTGAGCACCGCTCACCAGAGACTCGCCACTGCTCACCAGACTATAGCCACCACTCACCAGAGATGATAGCCACCACTCACCAGAGATGATAGCCACCACTCACCAGAGATGATAGCCACCACTCACCAGAGATGATAGCCACCACTCACCAGAGATGATAGCCACCACTCACCAGAGATGATAGCCACCACTCACCAGAGATGATAGCCACCACTCACCAGAGATGATAGCCACCACTCACCAGAGATGATAGCCACCACTCACCAGAGATGATAGCCACCACTCACCAGAGATGATAGCCACCACTCACCAGAGATGATAGCCACCACTCACCAGAGATGATAGCCACCACTCACCAGAGATGATAGCCACCACTCACCAGAGATGATAGCCACCACTCACCAGAGATGATAGCCACCACTCACCAGAGATGATAGCCACCACTCACCAGAGATGATAGCCACCACTCACCAGAGATGATAGCCACCACTCACCAGAGATGATAGCCACCACTCACCAGAGATGATAGCCACACTCACCAGAGATGATAGCCACCACTCACCAGAGATGATAGCCACCACTCACCAGAGATGATAGCCACCACTCACCAGAGATGATAGCCACCACTCACCAGAGATGATAGCCACCACTCACCAGAGATGATAGCCACCACTCACCAGAGATGATAGCCACCACTCACCAGAGATGATAGCCACCTCACCAGAGATAATAGCCACCACTCACCAGAGATGATAGCCACCACTCACCAGAGATGATAGCCACCTCACCAGAGATGATAGCCACCTCACCAGAGATGATAGCCACCACTCACCAGAGATGATAGCCACCACTCACCAGAGATGATAGCCACCACTCACCAGAGATGATAGCCACCACTCACCAGAGATGATAGCCACCACTCACCAGAGATGATAGCCACCACTCACCAGAGATGATAGCCACCACTCACCAGAGATGATAGCCACCACTCACAAAGATGATAGCCACCACTCACCAGAGATGATAGCCACCACTCACCAGAGATGATAGCCACCACTCACCAGAGATGATAGCCACCACTCACCAGAGATGATAGCCACCACTCACCAGAGATGATAGCCACCACTCACCAGAGATGATAGCCACCACTCACCAGAGATGATAGCCACCACTCACCAGAGATGATAGCCACCACTCACCAGAGATGATAGCCACCACTCACCAGAGATGATAGCCACCACTCACCAGAGATGATAGCCACCACTCACCAGAGATGATAGCCACCACTCACCAGAGATGATAGCCACCACTCACCAGAGATGATAGCCACCACTCACCAGAGATGATAGCCACCACTCACCAGAGATGATAGCCACCACTCACCAGAGATGATAGCCACCACTCACCAGAGATGATGGCCACCACTCACCAGAGATGATAGCCACCACTCACCAGAGATGATAGCCACCACTCACCAGAGATGATAGCCACCACTCAAAGATGATAGCCACCATTCACCGAGATGATAGCCACCACTCACCAGAGATGATAGCCACCACTCACCAGAGATGATAGGCACCAGCCACACTGATAAGGTGCACATGAGTAACTGGTGTGGTGTGTAGTAGTAAACATCGCCACTGGGGAGACAGAGGCGGCCATGTGTGGTGCTGGCCACTCTCCCACTCATGTGCCATGCTGGCTTTCATACAGTGAGGGAAAAAAGTATTTGATCCCCTGCTGATTTTGTACGTTTGCCCACTGACAAAGAAATTATCAGTCTACAATTTTAATGGTAGGTTTATTTGAACAGTGAGAGACAGAATAATAACAAAAAATCCAGAAAAACGCATGTCAAAAATGTTATAAATTGATTTGCATTTTTTTAAATAGCAGGGGATCAAATACTTTTTTCCCTCACTGTAGGTGCCCGATAACAGCACTTGTCCCAAAAGTATATACAGGCTATACGGGGGTTCTTCGTCTTTGTGTGTGTATATAAATCGAGCCCACTGCACTACGAACCCAGCCATTTCAGTTCGATTCCCACTCACGGCCAACGTCAGTGGTGAATATTTAGTCCTCCCCTAGGCAGACTCAGCCTGAAATGAATACCTAGCTTAAACGTGGAAACATCGCCACTGGAGAGATAAAGGCGGCCGGGCCTGTTGTTGGCCACCTACTCCCTCGTGTGCCATGCCGGCCTTCATAGGTACTCGCAAACAGCACTTGCCCAATAGTCTGATATGTCTGTTGGGGACCTTTACCTTTGTATGTACACACACGTGTGCAAGAGTGTTCATGACTAGGTGTTGGTGTGTGCGCGTGTGTCTTGTTCCTCTGGGATGACGCAGGTGGAGTAGGTGTGGAGGTCACAAGGCTGCCGTGTCCTGCCTGCAACCGTCAGTTCATCTGCCGCTCGAGTCTACAACATCACGTGCAGAGGAGACACCCCACTAAGCCCAGTAACAAAAGTCATCAGTGTGACCAATGTCCATACAGCACAGACTACAAGAAGGCTTGAAGATACACCAGAAACACACACGGAGAGAAGCCGTTCAAGTGCACCGTGTGTGAGAAGGCGTTTGCACTGCTATCAAACTCTTCACAGCCACCAGAGAACACACACGGGAGAGAAGCCGTTCAAGTGCACCGTGTGTGAGAAGGCGTTTGCACCTACAACATCTTCACAGCCACCAGAGAACACACACGGGAGAGAAGCCGTTCAAGTGCACCGTGTGTGAGAAGGCGTTTGCACTATCAACTCTTCACAGCCACCAGAGAACACACACGGGAGAGAAGCCGTTCAAGTGCACCGTGTGTGAGAAGGCGTTTGCACATCTATCAACTCTTCACAGCCACCAGAGAACACACACGGGAGAGAAGCCGTTCAAGTGCACCGTGTGTGAGAAGGCGTTTGCAGACTATCAAATCTTCACAGCCACCAGAGAACACACACGGGAGAGAAGCCGTTCAAGTGCACCGTGTGTGAGAAGGCGTTTGCAGACTCTCACAACCACCAGATAACACACATGGAGAGAAGCCCGTTCAAGTGCACCGTGTGTGAGAAGGCGTTTGCACGGATATCAAATCTTCACAGCCACCAGAGAACACACACGGGAGAGAAGCCGTTCAAGTGCACCGTGTGTGAGAAGGCATTTGCACAGCAATCAACTCTTCACAGGCACCAGAGAACACACACCGGCCAGAATGCATTTTCTCATTCCCGTGGAAACAGAAAAGTCAGCCATCCTGAGCAAAAAGCGCACAGCGCCGAGCTGTGAATTAGTTTTAAACAACAGGCCACGTGACTAGCCGAGGCTGTGCCACTCTTGAAACTGATTTTGAATGTGAACACGGAAACCTACGGATCCTCCTACACCTGCCTCACACTCTGTGGGGGTGTGGAGATTAAACCGACCCGGCCACCCCTCGATTGCAAGTGCGGAGTTCTAGGTCCCAACCACTGCACGTCCCTCCCCCACCCCATCACCTGGGGGTCCCTGTGTGTGTGAGTGTGCAGAGTCCCCCGTGCAGAGCTGCACTGTTGTTACCCTAGAGGGGGCACCGCAGGGCGATCCACCTACAGATACCCCAGTCTGCACGTCTCCCGCCGGTCTCCATGCGCACCGCGTGCCGTCTCGTAGCCCTGCCCCGTGCGACGTACGTACAGTACGTACAGTACGTACCCATCCAGCGGTAGACTGAACCGCGGCCGATGACGAAGGTGGCATCTGCTCACAAATCTCCGAACACTCAGTCCAGAGGTCGCAACCGGGTACCCGATACCCGGCCGGGTACGGGTAGCCGTTTGCGACCCTGGTGCGGCCGGGTACGGGTAGACCGTGAGTCATTGGTGAGTAACTGTCACTCATTTCCCAACGTCTTGTCTCTTCTCACAATTCAAGTTCCTAGAATCAACCCACCCGCGCCTGCAACATGGCTTCACCTCAGAGGTCGCAATCAGGTACCCGATACCGGGTACGGGTACCTGTTTACGACGCTGGTGCGGCCGGGTACGGGTAAGGAATCAAAACCCGTTTGCGACCTCTGACTCAGTCCCGTAGCCCCGAGCCATCGCTCGCGCGATATTCACTTTGCTGCTGAGAGGAAAGCTCCGAGGAGGAGGTGGGGGGGTTGCTAGGAGAGGACATCTGTGGAACGGCTGGAGATCTGCGAAGAAGAGCTTCATAGCTCATCGGATTCCTGCGGTTATGAAAAAATATTCCGAGAGGGCGTTGGGAGGGGGGTGTAGGTATGAGTGGGGCATCTGCACTTGGATCACCCTGCGTGTTGTTGCTGCCTCCCCCGTTGAAAATGTTCCCAGCGTGAACTTCACCCTTTGCCGTCGCGACGACGCCGCGTCCGTGCGTGAACGTCGTCGTCGGGAACAACAAAACGCAGTAAAAACTAAAGTAACTTTATCGGTACCGAGGCTCCCACAGGGCCACGCGGGGCAGGGAGTGTGGCACAGTTTTGGCGCCGGCTAGCGCAGAGTGGCGGCGGTCGTGTCGCTACGCTTCTCTGCGGTGAGCAACGACGTCTTTATAACAACAACAGCAGTGCTGCTGCTGCCACTGCTGCGCCTCTCTAAATAGAATTAACGAGGGCGAGCCGCGCGCTCGATTCGCGGGATTCTGCGGTGAACGGTGACACCCACCCGTGAACGGTGACACCCACCCCGTGAACGGTGACACCCCACCCCCGTGAACGGTGACACCCCACCCCACGTGAACGGTGACACCCACCCGTGAACGGTGACACCCACCCCGTGAACGGTGACACCCACCCTGTGAACGGTGACGCCCACCCCGTGAACGGTGACACCCCCACCGACCCTGGAACTCTGCAGACGTCTCGGACGCGGGAAAGGGTTGAGAGATTCTCTGCGTCGTCCCGGTTGCTCGCGTGATGTCGCACGGTGGTGGCGCGCGTTGACTCTTACACGTTTAAGAAAGTTGAGCGTTAGTTTGTGATTCTGTTTACAATTATATATGTACATACTTAAACTAACAAAAATTTTCTTGGGATTTTACCAAATAAGGTCCAACTGGATACGTAGTAGCTCTTTTATCAGACGTGACCACCTGGCCATCACAATGAAAGCTCAACGAAGTGGCTTATCATTGTGTGGACATTTATAGCGGCCAAATACTCTGACTGCGTGATCTCGATTCTAAATGTCGAGGGAAAACCGGAGGACCTGGAGAAAAATCCACACGACCACGGGGAGAGAGAGAGACGCGCAAACTCAAAATATACAGCAGGCGTCAGGGTCGGAATCGAACCAACGATCTCCTGTATACCAGGAGAGGTAGTTAACATCTCAACATGCGTTCAGAGTATTTGGCTGCTGTGAATGTCACGTGATGAGCCACTTCGGTGCGCTGCTGTCATTTGTGATAGCCAGGTCGCTACTACACAGCTCAGTGGGGGCCTTACCTGGAAAAGTAAAGTGAAGTAAAACTAAAATCTACTATATTCTTGGTTCTTTCGGTAAAGTCACGTAGAAGGGAAATAATAAAATAATAAAAATAAAACATAATAAATTATATTCTAATATTATTTTATGTTATTTGGTTATATTATTATTTTATATTACTTTATTATAGTAATATATTCTATTATTTTATTATTATAATATAAAATATTATATTATTATATTTTTTCATTACGTTTTATTTTCATTATTTTATTATTTACCTTCTACGTGACTTTACCGAAAGAACCAATAAGATGAATCCCTGCAGTCACGAAAGCTTTAAATCGAAATTTTACATAGACTTTGATTGCTTCAACCAGAAAAACTTTAATAATAACCCTAACCCTAAAATGCTTAAATTGATCAAATTGAGATTCTTACTTCCATTTATACGCTTTTTAGATGTCGATTGAAGTTCGTTGTCGGCTGTTCTCTGTGTGGATAATTGCCTTTGAACTTTCACATGGGGCATATTCTGCCCTGGAGGGGGTATGGTCTGGACCAGTCTAGTTTAAACCCCCGGGTCTAGTTTAGCCTAGGACACTTTATCCCCCCGGGTATACTCTGGCCTGGGCCAAACTATACCCGGGTTTAATCGGGGCAGGGTTTTTTTAAAAATCCTTTATATTAAGTTCACTTGCTTGCTTGCTTGCGCGCTTACGACCGTGCAAATCTTTCAGTCGTTTTTAACCCACTTCCCGTGATCCAATCGAGTGACATTTTTCACACAGACTCGTTGTGCGTGACAATTTATTTTCGTGAAATTTTTTTTCCAAAATTTTCCACTTTTTAGGAATTTTTTTTATATTTAATTACCAATTGCTTAATGGTGGCAGGCAATCATCTGACCCATAGGTGGCAGTCATCTCAAGCCAGAGGACGAGAGGACTCTAGCCGCCACGCATATAAAGGATTTATAGTGAAAAACTTTGTTTTTACGGGTTAATTTTTAGCCTGTTTCACCGGTATCTCCAGGAGGTCGGAGCGACTTACTCTGTGGTGACACTTTTCCGTGACAGAGGTTTGGTTTTTGTTGTTGTTGTTGTTGGGTTAGAGATCTCGTAAATATCAACATTGTGTCGTTAACCCACCACCACCCACCACCATCGCCTGACACGGCCAATCAGTCAGGGTTTGTCACGTAAACGAAACGTGCCAATTGGTTTCCAACTTCAGCACACACAGCGCTTGTGTGTCGGGGAGAGTGAACCCACAACAGCATTTACAATTCGAGTGCCGGTGACGTTTCGCCGGTGATTACAAACAACGGCGACCGGTTTCATCGGGCGATGTGCCAGGATTGTGATCCAACGCCATCTAACCCAGCAGCAGCAGCAGCAGCGACGACAACAAAAACCTTCATCACAGACACCGCTGGTCGCAAGAGACTGCGCGTGGCGCTTTGTGTTGCCGTTGCCACGAATCGTCGAAGCGCGTTCACGATCTGTTGTTCTCCTGTAACGCGGTGGTCATTTCGATTTAAATCTTCTTTCGTGACTGCAGGGATTCATCTTCTTGGTTCTTTCGGTAAAGTCACGTAGAATGGAAATAATAAAATAATAAAAATAAACAATAAAGTAATTGTTTTATTTTTATTGTTTTATTATTTAATAATAAATAATAAAAATATACATTTACTTTATTATGTTTTATTTTATGGAAATAATAAAATATAAAATTTAAACAATAAAGTCATTGTTTTATATTATTATTTTTATTTAATAATAAAATAAAAAATAACATTTTCTTATCATGTTTATTTTATTTATTTTATTATTTCCATTCTACGTGACTTTACCGAAAGAACCAAGAAGAGGTGGTCATTGTTGCGTTCCTGAAGAACACCGCGTTGTGGAGAAATAATATAAACTATAGGGGGTGAAGCGTGGTCCGCGACAACACGCGAGATGATGGGTAAGACAGAGGCCGGACTACGACTGAGGCGCGTGGGTAGCGTCTAGAAGCAGCATCCAGCAGCATCCCAATGCCTCCTCGCGTGATGCCGCTACGCCGAGGCAGCCGCACGGAGAACCGCTTGTTCCTACTCGCGTTGCGACCTCGTTCCGTTCGCTCGCTCGCGTTGCATCCAATCCGCATCCGCGTCACAAACAGCGTGTTCCCCTACACATCATTCATGGCGTTATATCATCCAATCGGCGTTGTTCAAACTAACACGCGGCGTTGTAGGAGAACCAGACTGTGCCGTTGTCTTCTGCTGTTTAACGCAGAGGCCGCATCGACCGTTCCAATAGTCGCTGTAGCCACTGCGAGCCCCAAGCTGTCGGCTCCCGGCTCTTAAACTCCCCCCCCCCCCCCTGGCGTTATCTGTAGTCGTTACACACAGCAGCACCTGGTCACAACTGCTCGCTGCTAATCCTAACAACACCAATCCTAGTCGTCATCCCTGCACGTCAAGGATGGTAAAACTATGACCCAACAAAATTACACATCACACTGTCCTACAGACTTCAATTCACACGCCCCTACAGATTCAATTCACACGACCCTACAGATGTGTCTTGGTCATGTGCCTACCTTTCCTATACTCTGCACTGCTACGGTGTTTATTGTGTTGTGTTTGTTGTTGTGGCGTTCTGACCACGTGCCCCTACTGGACAAAGAGCTTCACAGCTCATCGGATTCTTCCAGAATAAAAATTTAAACTCTTAAAACTGATGACGTCACTGCGTGGTGACGTCACGCGTCTCGCCCCCCCCACCCCCCCCACTCCCCACCACCACCAACCGCCGCCATTGGCCACTGAGTGACGGTGACGTCACCACGGCGCCTGTGCCAGGCTGGGTGCACTTCGAGGCTGCCGCGTGAAGTGTTGACGGCTCGACACTGAGGTGGTGACGTCACGCGAGCTTTGTGTTTAACGATTTAACCACGTGACGATATTACGATATTAGCGTAAAAATATGAGCATTAGCTGAAGTGATGTGAATACGTTCGGATTACCTCAAGTAATGTTACATTTACCTGAGGTGATGTTACCTCCCGCGAGGTAAAGTTACCTCAGCTGAGGTAAAGTGATCTCACCTGAAGTAATTTTACTTCACCTAAGGTAATGTTGTTACCTCGCATGATGTAAAGTTACCTCATTTGAGATAATGTTGCCTTACCTGACGTAAGTTTACCTCTGCCTGAGGTAAAGTTACCTCGACCTAACGTTATATTACATCGCTTGAGGTAATGTTACCTCACGTGAGGTAACTTTACCTCACCTGAGGTAAAGTTACCTCGCCTTCCATTGCATTCCGATTACCTTACCCTGAGGTAATAATCACGCGATAATTGTGTTTAATGATTTAAGTACGTGAGAATATTACAATATGAGCATTAGCTGAAGTGATGTGAATACGTTCGGATTACCTCAAGTAATGTTACATTTACCTGAGGAAAATTTACCTCACTTAAGGTAAAGTTACCTCATCTGAGGTAAAGTTACCTCGCCTGAGGTCAAGTTACCTCTATCTCAAATAATGTTACCTCAGGTGAGGTAAAGTTACCTCACCTGAGGTAAAGTCATCTCTCTCTGACATAAAGTTATATCACCTGAGGTAAAGTTACCATACCTGGGGAAATGTTACCTCTACCTGAAGTAAAGTTAATTCACCTCAGAAAAGTTACCTCATCTGAAGTAATTTTACTTCATCTAAGGTAATGTTGTTACCTCGCATGATGTAAAGTTACCTCATTTGAGATTATGTTACCTTACCTGAGGCAATTTTACCTCTGCCTAAGGTAAAGTTATCTCGCCTAAGGTAAAGTTACCTCACCTGAGGAAAAGCTACTTCACCTGAGGTAAAGTTACCTCTACCTGAGGTAATGTTACCTCACTTGAGCTAATTTTTGCGACTCAGATCATTCTAGATTTGAAGCTTTCGTGACTGCAAGGATTCATATTCTTAGGTTTTTCGGTAAAGTCACGTAGGTAAAAAAAAACAAAATTAATAAAAGTAAAATAAAATAAAAATCACGACGTTTCGGAGGCAACACAAGCTTCCGTCTTCAGGTGGAACCGTCACATCAAGTACTGGATACAGCTGTCGGGCTGTGACGGTTCCACCTGAAGACGGAAGCTTGTGTTGCCTCCGAAACGTCGTTATTTTTATTTAATTTTACTTTCATTAATTTTGATTTTTTTTTGCCTTCGTGACTTTACCGAAAAACCTCCGATAATTATAAAACCCCACCCACTCCCCCCACCCCATCACCCCCCACCCCCCACCTCACTCCCCCCACTCCCCCACCACTCTCACCGGTCCCACCACTCACCAACCGCCATTCCGCCCACCCCCTCCTCCCCCCACCGCCCACTCACCCCCACCCCTCGCCCCCTCCTCCCCACCCCCCACTCCCCAACCGCCATTCCGCCCCCACCCCCTCCTCCCCACCCCCACTCACCCCCACTCCCCCCCACCACCAATCGCCGCCATTGGCCACTCAGTGACGGTGACGTCACCACGGCGCCTGTGCCAGGCTGGGTGCACTTCGAGGCTGCCGCGTGAAGTGTCGACGGCTCGACACTGAGGTGGTGACGTCACGCGAGCGTTGTGTTTAACGATTTAACCACGTGACGATATTACGATATTAGCGTAAAAATATGAGCATTAGCTGAAGTGATGTGAATACGTTCGGATTACCTCAAGTAATGTTACATTTACCTGAGGTGACGTTACCTCGCCTGAGGTAAAGTTACGTCGCCTGAGGTAAAGTTACCTCACCTTCCATTGCATTCCGATTACCTTACCCTGAGGTAATAATCACGCGATAATTGTGTTTAATGATTTAACTACGTGAGAATATTACAATATGGGCATTAGCTGAAGTGATGTGAATACGTTCGGTTTACCTCAAATGTTACATTTACCTGAGTTAATGTTACCTCACATGAGGTAAAGTTACTTCACCTGAGGTAATGTTACTTTACCTCGGATAGAGGTAACTTTACCTCTACCTAAGGTAAAGTTACCTCACCTGAGGTAATGTTACCTCATCTGAGGTAATGTTACCTCATCTGAGGTAAAGGTTACCTCTATCTTAGGTAACCTGAGGTTACCTCAGGTGGAGGTAAAGCTGGAGCTAGTACGTCATGGTAGAGGTGGGAGTTCACACACTTTACCACAAAGACAAAGATCCCCCGTGTAGCCTCTAACAGGCTGTTAGCGAGCAGCACCTACTAAGGCTACCGGCGCTGTGGCACACGAGGGGGTGGGTGGCCAGCACCACGCCCGGCCGCCTTTGTCTCCCCAGTGGCGATGTTCACACACCGCTACACCGGGTGCTCATTTGAGGCTGAGTCGACCTAGGGGATGAGGTCCACGACGGTTCAG
>NW_024705966.1:0-18662 GCF_018977255.1 Callorhinchus milii | reverse complement strand
AGATGGGCCAACAGCTGGATAGCTATGATGCGTAATATGAATGTTTCTTCAAGGTGTTTGTTTTGAGGTGGTGGTAGAGATATCACATTTGACAGCGAGATGTTGATGATGTTGGCGAGTAATAGGACTAGGAGGTGGAGCTGAGATTTAAGAAGAGGGGTGGGTATGGGTTCAGGGATTAGATGTTGAGCTGCATGGAAGATATGGTAATGATGAAAGAGGAGGGGATGAGCGGTTCAAATGTGTTATAGGAGGGTTGGGTAATGGTAGGAATGTGGGGTGTTGGGGGAAGGAAGAATGGGTGATGGCACAGATGTGGGTTAGTAAAGATAGTTGACGGTCAAACAAGCCGCCAAGCTACCGAACTGGCTCAGGAACGTGGTTTGTGTATCCATCAATGGTGATGGTGTCATCGCCTGAGCTGTGGAGTCGCTGGCAGCAGCCAAACAGAAGGGCCTCGATGAGCTTGACGTTCAATTGAAGTAAGCTATCTCTCATCCAGTGACGTGAACGGTGCAACACAAATGTAATCTTGTTGTTGTTGATGTGAGACAGGGATCCAATGAGGCGTCATCGCATACATGTGGAGGTTGACCCCATGAATGCGAATGATATCACCAAGAGGGAGCATATAGATATTGAAGAAGGGGGGGGGAAGGACTGAGCTTACCCCCAAAGCCAAAACCTCCTATTGCCGATCGATTGGCTCCAGCCTTATGCATATCCCTCATGCCCCATGATCCACCATTGGTGGCCAAGCTTTCAGCCGCGACTAACAGATACTTCTGGATCTCTCTTCCTCTGTCCTTCGCCTTGTCCCTTCCTTCCCTGGCATCAGGTCACGCCTGAAAACCTTCCGATTCGACGGTACTTTTGGTCACCTCCCCCTACCCTACCCCCGGCTCAGCGCCGCGCTCCAACACTGTAAAGCCTTCTGAAATGGCACCCTGTTAATAATAATAATAATAATAATAATCCTTGCATTTGATATAGCGCTTTTCACGTTTGGAGGACGTCCCAAAGCGCTTCACAGAAAACACTGTAAAGTGAATTGACTGTATATTTGTGGGCAAACGCGGCAGCCAATTGCGCACAGCAATGTCCCACAAACAGTCGTAGATTGAAAATGAACAATTTAGTATTGTTTTTGGTTATTGGAGGGATTATGATTAGGCGTGTGGAGAAAGGAAACTTGCCCAAAGTTTCGCCCTGCCTGGAAATGAACTCAGGTCTCTCGCTTGCAAAGCGAGTGCTTTAACCACTGAGCTACAGGATTCCACGAGGGTAATTGGAGGGTAATTACAAGATATCGCAGTTGATGTTATATCGGCAGGACGACACGAACGCTTTGACTGGGATTCCCCTGCTCTGCCCGGCACAATCGGCAGAATTTCATGAACTCGGTGTCTTATGTGCTTTAGGAATATAAGAACATAAGGAAGGACAGAAAACGATCAATGTCCATCTAGTTCGCTTTCCACTTTCCTGGCGGTCGATTGAACACATGTCCAGAACTATCTATGTATTTTATTCCCCAATGTTGTTTCCTAAACGAAAACTCTCTTATCTGTATATGCACTGATCAACACTTGCTTCTTCAAATGTCTCCTTGGATCACTGTTCTTTGATTGAAACAGTATTTGCGTAGATTCGTTCTGAATTTGCCCCTCGTCAATTGCAGGCCCTGTCCATCGGAATGTGTTTTGTACACAAAGCTCTTCGAGCCTCTAACTCACATTCTATGTGTCCACCATTGGCTATACATCCCGGTATGGATCGAAGATTTGCCCCCACCCTAATTCTGCCACAAACAGCATTCCAACCGACAAGCTACTCTCTACTCTAAAACATCACCAGCTTCAATTATCACACATGGGGTTTTCAGATATTGGCCACACACTATGCAACACCATCCCATAATTATTTTGACTCGTAACCTGGCTTATCTTATCGAAGAGTAGGAAGGTTCAGGTTAATCTACTCAAAACACTGGTTAGGCCTCGGCTGGAGTACTGCGTCCAGTTCTGGGAACCTTACTTCAGGAATGACATTAAGGCACTGGAAATGGTGCAGAGGAGATTCACGAGAATGATACCAGGAATTGGGGACCTTAGCTATGAGAACACGCTGGAGAAATTTGGACTTTTCCCATTAGAACAGAGAAGGTTACGCGTCGAGCTGATAGAGGTCTTCAAGGTCATGAAAGGTTTCGACTGTCTAGATAAGAAAAAACTGTTTCCGCTGGTACGTGTGTCTGTGACCCGTGGTCACAGTCTTAAGATATCTACCAAAAGAAGCAGAGGGGAGGTTAGAAGGATTCTTTTCACTGAGAGAGTTGTTAGAATTCGGAATGATCTGCCCGAAAGGGCAGTGAAGTCCGATTCGATAACAGCTTTTAAAAGAGAACTGGATAGGTATCTGGGGAAGACGGGTTTGCAGGGTTATGGAGAGAAAGCAGGTGATTGGGGTTAGTACAAGTGACTTGCTCTGTCAAAGAGCCGCACAGATGGGCCGAATGGCCTCCTTCTGTGACGAAACATTCTATGAATCTATGAATCAAAGTCTGTCTCTAGACCTATCTGTTTGCCGGATGAGTTCTCCCTTGATCACACTGCTCAACTCCAAACCAAGGCTTGGCGTTGTCAGTAATATTAAGTATTTTGCCATGTCCTGAAACACTGAAACGCGGGGAATTAATGTAAATTGATATTGAAGTTGATAAATAAATATTCTATAACACAGTCAAAATTGCACTGATGTAATGTATTTCATTTTATGAAGACGTCTTGAAACGTTTAACTTCCTGCCAGGACCCGCAGGTGTTTTGCTGATGTTCAAGTGAAAAAAGTTACAGCGCATGCAGGTCTATTTGTCATTGAGTGAGACCACATTGATCAGGAAGAAATAAAGGATAACAATAAGGACGTTGCACCTGACTGTGAGGGGTTAGGTGGTGAAGCCTTCAGAAGAGACAACACGTTGATGGTGGGTTAGGTAACAGTGAAAGATGGAAGACACACACTGTATTTACGCTCAACATGAAATGAAGTGCAAATATGTATTGTGGAAATACAATGGTCTGCTGGATAGATTCCTAAACCATGGATTCGAGTAACTCAGAGAATCTTAAATGAGAATCAACACATAACCAGATAACACCACGGGCCAAAAGGTGTATGTCAAAAAATGAACTCAACAATAAAAGTTGAAGTGTGGGCAACAGAAAGAAAAGCGGATCAGCACGTTTCCCGCAGTGAACTGAGTAAAATCGATTTCACTGTATCTATTGTATCAGTAACTAAGGTTATTGACTGTTTCCTTGATTCCTAACAAAACATAGGGTGGATCACACAACCGTATTGGTAGTATCCATCCGAATCTCTTACATTAGATTAGTTGAGATTCTGCTTTGCCTGAAAAGGCGGTAGAAGCCAATTCTATAAAAAAAATTAAGAGAGAAGTAGATGATTATTTTGGGAGGACAAGTATTTAGGGCTATGGGGAAATAGCGGCGGAGAGGAATTGATTTGTTTAGCACATTTCAAACAGCCGATACAGATACGATGGGCCGAACGGTATCCTTCTGAGCTGTATATTTCTATGACAATATGATGAATTACTTGTGAATAATTATAATTAACTATAATCCTGCTTAACTAAAGCAAATATTTACCAAATCACAGTTATTGCCGACTTCGCCACTGTGCCGAGCTCTGACAAACTATCATGTATGAGGGGCAGTGTCTGAATACAAGTTGTTATTGTTGCAATAGGAAATAACAATCCTTGCATTTGACATTGACGCTGATCACATTGTCACATTGTCGAGATGTTTCGAAGCGTTCATGTGGATATACTGCAAAGTATAACTGGGAAATACAACACACAATGTGGACAAATTGGCAGCCATTTTTTACAGCAATATCCCAGAAAGAGCCATCGAGTGAGTCATGAATTTTATGTGGGAAATTGTTGACAGCGACACAAGCAATAATTCCTTTGTTTGAAAGTGCCATGGTGTCTTTATTGTCCAAACGGACAAGCAGATCGGAACTCAGTTTATCGTGTCCTCTGAAGGACGACACTTTTGAAAATGGAGCACAACCCCAGCACATCATCGGAAGGTCCGCTAAGAAAATGTGATTCCAAGTCCTGACGTGGGGCTTGAACCCACAACCTTCTGATTCAGAGGTGACAGTGCTGCCGTTGATCGCGGCTGACACAATATGTTGTATATTATGTGTTGTTCTTGAGGGCTTCCTCCTGAATTGAACGACGCTAAACGTCAATTCCGTTTATGCAATAACTTCAGACTAATCTTAATGTCGGTTACTCCAAGTCAGAATTGGGGCTTGATCCCATAATCTCCTAACTGAGACACCAGAGTGCTGTCCATTGAGCCAGGCTGAAACAGGCTGTTGAAAACCAGTTTATTAAGACTTCCACCAGAAGTGAAATATGCAATAAAATATGGAGTCCTGAGGTATATCGGTGAGCACTCACGCCTCACATGTCAGAGGACCCTGATTCGATTCCCGGGAACGTAACACCTTAGACATGTTTGCTTACTCCACACTACTCTGTTTATTGTTGAAGCGCTCTGAGACGCCGACCGGCGTGGAGGACACTACATAAATCCAAGTTGTTGTTGTTAATCAGCAGCGGAGTCCTGTAGCTCAGTGTTTAGAGCACTCGCTTCGCAAGTGAGAAACCTTGGCACCATTCCAGGCAGGGTGAAATATTGGGCAAGTCTCCTTACTCCACGCACATCTGTTTGACCTAAAGGAAGTGAGTGCCTGGTTCTTAGTCAATTGGCGAATCGCTTTATCGGGGATAATAATCTTAAAATAAACTTTTATCACTCAATCCACAACGGTTTGTGGGCCACTGTTGTGCACAATTGGATTTCACGTATCGCCCACAAATATAGTCAATTCACTTTGCAGTGCACTCTCTGAAGCGCATTCACGTGCTAATAATACATGAAAAGCTCCATAACAAAATGACAGAATTATTAATTATTATTTATAGCGGATTATTTGACACTTGCTTCGAGTCGCAATCGCTTAAAAACATTTTAGCTCAATCCACTGCTGTATTTGGGATGTTGCTGTGCTCACTTCCTACAAATATTTAAACTGTCAGCGCTCTGGGATGCTCCCTGCCTAATGGCAGCTATATCAATGCAAGTTGTTGTTTTGTCGTAATCAATTCATTTTGCAGTATATTCTGTGAGGTCCCTTGAGTTGCTCTCAACAATGTCATAAAATTACATTTTAAACGCACGTATTATAATTATTATTATTATTAAGATTGGCACCTGAGTCCTTCAGTCTCTGACTCTCCCTCAGTCTTCGTTTCCTGATTTCAGTCTCTCTCTGATTGCACATTGCCTGCGTGTTTGGAGAAGAGACATCAATGACTCAATGTGCTGTTTGGTGTTAAAAATTGATCTGGTCGAATAAAAAGATAAATTAGTAAATTTTGGGCACATTTGCGTCCTTCTGTGTTGTAAAATTCTACGCTTTTATGATTCTTATGATGGAATGAGGAGTTGGTTTGCTCAATGGTTACAACAACAACAACTTGGATTTGTATTGCGCCCTCCACGCCGTCCAGTGTCTGAGGCGTTAGTCTTGATTGGTTTGTGCATTCGACTTGCAAATGAGAGACCTGGGTTCAATTCCTGGTATGGTGAAACGTTGTGCAAGTTTCCTTACACCAAATGCCTCTCTTTACCTAGCAATACGAAGGAACCTGGTTGTTCATTGAATGGCGGATCGCTTTGCCTGGGTTAATAATTCCTCCAAAATAATAGGAGGAAGAACTTCTGCTCACTTATTCCGTGACTGTTTGTGGGACACTGTTGTGCATCATTGGGTGCCGCGTTTTGCCCAAAAAATGTACGGTCAAATCATGAAACACTATATTCTCTGTTGCGCTTTCAGTCGTCACGATGAATGGAAAGTCACAATATCAAATGAAAGGGTTAATATTACTAATTATGTGTTGGGTTGAAACAACCGAGATTAATGAATATGATGATGTGATCAGCTACATCACTATCCCAAGAGCCAAGTCCTCCCTCTATAAATAGTAACGTGCTTGTGTTGATCTGCTGTTCATCAGAGACCGAATTGTTCACAGTGAGAGACACACTTCGCTCAGAAGCAAATGGGAAATCCAACAATTCTAGATATTGAAGCTATTTACTATCCAATTCTCGCAGTTATTGGAGTACCTGGTAAATATGTACAGATATTAGTTGACTTCTGTCACTGTTACACGTCCCCTTCCCACCTGCTTTAAGGGCTTAAAGGTTTCAATTATGGGGAAATGTTGCTTAAACTGCGAAAGTACTCCACTGAGTTCGGAAGTTTGTCTTAAAATCTGATTGATATTTTAAAGCGATCAGGGCATTCGACTATTTTCTCAGGTGTGGGACGTCAGACAAGGGGCATATTCTTAAAATTAGAGCAAAGGAATTTAGGAGTTCCTCAAAGCATTACTTATATGTACAAATATATGTACAAATATATACCAAAACAGTGGTATATATTCAAAACTAATCTTTGAAACAATATTGAAGTGAATCGCTGCTGAATATGTGGAAAGGCTGCGTAGTCAAATGGAGGAAGCAGAATGAATTGATTCATTCAGAAACAAAGTAGATAGATTTACTTTGGAAAATAATATTTTCGGAAACGTAAGTGATGAATGTAAGACATAACGTATGATAAGAAACGTTGCTTTTGATATAACATCTTCGCACGTTGTGTAGACGCCTGAAAGTGCATAGTTCGCTGCCGGGTTTCTCCATACTTCTTGATAAACAAAGGTGAGTGGAGTGAGACAACTTGCTGAAGGTTTTGCCCCGTTCAGGAATTGAACCTGGATCCTCTCATTTTCTCTCAGAGCTGAGCACTGCGCAACAGGACCTGTTTGCTTGGAATAACCAGCAGCTCGGTGCTCGCCTCACAAGCGCCTCGAAAGCGGGAGGTGCAGTTCAATACCTGGCAGGGTGAAACGTTGGGCAACTTCCCTTATTCCACACATTTCTTTCACATTATCGGGTCTTCGAGACGTCGCAAAGCTCTTAACAGAATAAACTGTAAAGTGAATTAAGTGTACATATTGTGGACAAAACACGGCAAACAAATGTGCAATGGAGTTCCCCACAAAACGTCGTGGAACGAAGTTCCAATTTGTTATTACTATTATTCTTTTTAAGGAACACTTACCCCGGAAAAGCTAATCGACTGACAACTGGATTGATACTTACTGCTTGATATGTGAAGTAAGGAACTGGATGGACGTTTTGCCCTTACGGGAAATCGAACCAAATTCTTTTGCCTGCGAGGCAAATGCTCTAAGCACTAAGCTATTGGAGTCCAATGGTCCCAATAGCCTTGGTTTTCGGAGCGCTTCAGAAAGGAATGGAAGAGAACAAGAGCGGAGGTATATTAAGCTTTCGAAGCAGAAATAGAACGAAATGGATGTGGTCCTGGTGCAGTTTCCGCATACTCTATTTAGAGTCAGAGGTTTGAAAGCTAATGTTAGAAATTTTATCTCACAGTCCAGGATCAAACACCAATACAGTGCTATCAGTTCCTTGTTCATGTCAATTGTGAATATCCCCGGCGCTAATCGAAACATTATGGAGCCCTGTAGCTCTGCGGATAGAGCACTTGCCTTGTAAACGGGAGATACGCGTTAGATTCCAGACATGGCGCAATGTCATGCCTCTGTTCACCTAAAATTAAGTAGGAACCCGGTGATTAGATGACTGGTGGACCTATGTTCTGTTTATAATAATTCCTTCGAAAAATATATTCTAATTTGATCAATAACTTTGTGTGGGACACTGCTATGGGTACTTGCAGCCTTGTTTCGCCACCAAAATACCATGCCAATTCACCATTATTATTATTATTTTCATTCCTCCTGCTGTCTCGACTTACGAAGAACAACCCCCACCCCATCCCTAACTTCAACACGATAAATTGATCAATGGCTTCATGGCTGTTTCTGTCCAGTGACGTTTTGATACTTTCTCCAGATTTGACAGAAATGAAATCAAATATTTGTATTAGCATTAATAGAATAGAGCAACCGTTGAGGGACGTGGTTTAGAAAGCGAAGGTGAGACTAATGCTGGCAGCAGCTGCTCTGACACATTTGTGTTATGCAATGTTTGGAATATTTCCAATACTTCGATTTCATAAAGTGCTGTTACGTCAAATTGTCTCAACGGGCTTCACGGGGAATTGCTGCCAAAAATAAACCTTGTAAAAATAATCGCAATAATCTTGGAGCACTCTATTGGATATGTCATATTAGTTGGAGCATCGCCTCTCAATCAAAAGAACTCGGGTTCGATTGTCAGGCATGGTGAAACTTTAGGCAATTTTCCACACCATGTGTTTATCTTGCAGAAAGTAGGATGTGATTCAGTGACCCTTTTTTATTCTCAGAGACAATTACACTCAGAAAGCGATCTGCCAATGGATTCTCAACCGCAAACCTTCTTACTGCTCGGCAACAAGCGGTGCGAGGTGTAGAAAAACTTGCCGAGGGTTTCGGCCCGAGGAATCAACCCCGGGTCGCCAATTTACGAGTAGTGCGCGCTAACAACTGTGTAGTGCGATTCCACATGAAATAATAATATTACTTAATAACTTTCATTTGGTGCAGTGCTTTATCACGTCTTCGAGACGTCCCAAGTTGATTCACAGAATATAGTGCAAAGGGAATTGAATCTATCTTGGCGAACCATAGCAGCCAATTGCGCACAGGAATTTCCCACGCAAGTCATGGATGTGGAAGTGACTTTTATTTCTGAAGGATTTATTACACCCAAAAGTGATCCACCGAAGATTAACAACCAGATTTCTAGTCGATGTTAGGTAAACAGAAATGTGAGGAGCAAGGAAACTTGCCCGGCATCTCGCCCTGCCGGGAATCGAAACCATTTTTTTCGTCCTTGAGGTTGAGTTCTCTAACCAATGAGCTACATGTCTCCACTTTGAAGATAGTTGACTAATGTCCGAGCTGAGGTGTTGGTAATGATCGGAGTAGCGAAGCAGTGAGTTCTTTGGTCGTAAATGTATTGGGATGAAAGAAATGGGGTGGTGGGTGTGCAGAAGGGAGCGAGTTAATAACTATGCTCGGGCACAGCACGATCCAGCTCTGGCTGCATGTTCTCACCATCGTGCTCTCCACCAGACGCATGTGTTCAACCACACTGAAGGCCATACCCCATCACAACAGTCCTCCCATTCTGCCAGAAAACCTTCCTACCGTCATCTGCCAACCTTTCTTACCTGTTTTCTCCACAACATTTGCCTCCGCTTGGCTGGCTCCAGGCATGGACTTATCGCGCGCCCCTCTGCTTGATCATCGGGGTGGTATTTGAAATCACTCAGCCCGAAAATTATGGAACTCTATCCCTCAATTCCTCCGCCTTGCTGACTTTCAAATAATGCCTGAAGACCTTCATTTTTGGTCGTGCTTGCGATCAGCTTCCCCCTCCCGGTGGCTCAGTATCAGACTGTGCCATTATCAATCGCTCCGGGACGGTAAGTTGTTCTTGTTGTTGTTGTGTCACAGTGAACCTGCTGGCCATGGTGGTGCTGTGCCGAGGGCAGTGTGGGCTGAGCCGGTGCGTCACGCTGTACCTGGTGGCGATGGCGGGCGCAGACCTGCTGGTCCTGGTCACCGACGTCATCCTCAACCGAATCAACAACGAGTACTTCCCTCTCAGCTTCCTGATACTCACGCCGGTCTGTAGCTGCCGCGTGGCTCTCTTAACCGCCTGCATCGATGCCTCGGTCTGGCTCACGGTCAGCTTCACCCTCGACCGCTTCGTGGCCATTTGTTGCCCCAGGTTCAAGCTCCGCTTCTGCACCGACAGGAGTGCGGGCTTCATTATCGGATCAGTCGCTACCGTTTGCTTCCTGAAGAACGTACCCTGGTACTTTGCCTTTGAGCCCGGGGTGGTGTTGGGGAACCAGCCCTACTATTGCATGGGGAAGATGTCGTTCTATACCTCGGCGGCTTGGGGCAGGTTTCTGGCAGCTCATCGTGCGCTCACGCCCCTCATACCGGTGCTACTGATCTTTCTCCTCAACTCCATCATAGTCCGGCACATCCTGGTGTCCGGCCGAGCGCGGAAGAGGCTGCGGGCTGGAGGGGGCGGGACAGTGGCGGGAGGTACTGAGCAGGACCCCGAGATGCAGAACCGCAGGAAGTCCATCGTTCTGCTTTTCGCTGTCTCTGGCAGCTTCGTGCTGCTGTGGCTGACGTACATCATTCACTTCCTGTTCTGGCCCACGGTCAGCTACAACACCAACACGGTGGGCGATCAAGATCCTGTGTACATCCTGCAGGAGGCGGGCACGATGCTGCAGCTGCTCAGCACCTGCACAAACACCGCCATCTACGGCCTGACACAGAGCCGCTTCCGACAGCAAATCCGCGATGTCCTCACCGCCCCCGGCCGGCTCCTCTGTAAATAATATCCTTCGTGGTTGTGCGTTTGATTGTGGGCATTTTTAAATCATGTTATGCCCTGGCGCTTCCCTACCTACCACTCCACCACCCGCTGCCTCCGCTCGGCCCGTTCCGTCCTCCTGTCTGTCTCTGACTCCTTCGCTTCACCATCGGTGCCCGTGTTTCCAGTCACGGCGCGGCGACGCTCTGCAACTCTCTGTCTCAGTCTCTCCGATTTCTCTCCCCTCACTCCCGCCTTTCACTTCCTGCCGATAGACTTTCCTTTTTGATTGTGCTGATGGTCACCTCCCCATCCCTATTCCCTTTTTCTCGAGGTCAGAACTCACCCAAGTGAAGTGCTCCAGGTGTCTACTCCGCGTGCATAGCTCTATATAAATGCAATCTGTTGTTGTTGTTGTGAATGTGTCAGCCTGGCGCATTGGTAGAACTCTGGCCTGTGAGTCCGAAGTTTGCGAGTTCAAGCCCCAACATCATGACTTGGAATTACATAGTTTAATCTGATGTTCCAATGCAGCCCTGTGGCTGTATCACATTGTGAACTTGTTTGATTTTATTTGTGTTCCCAACTACACAAACCCATTTGCTGCCACAGAGTTCTTTTTCCCAAATTTAGAAAACAATCTCTTTTGCTATTTTTGATTCCATATCGGATGACCTCACATTTTCCCACATTCAACTCCATCTGCCACGGTTCTGCCCACTCAGGTCATGTATCAGAATCAGTTTGTATTTTCCTGATCTCATCTCGTTATTTTACTCTCACGCCATTGTGTGGCATTAGCAAACTTGTGAACAAGATTCTCTATTCGTTCAACCAATCCGTTATTATATCGGGTGAAAATTTAAGGCTCCAGTTCAGACCCCTGCAGATGTTGTTCGAGATTTCTTCGATATTGTTTGTGGCAGTTCGTCCATTCTCTCATCGCCTATCTTGGAGATTCATTGACATGATAAAGAAAAGAAAAAAATATTGAATCAAGGAAATGAGAAGTTTCTCGTGTGTTCGCCGTGTTGAAAAATATATTAGTGTCCAAATAAATTTTACAGTTACAAAACGTCCAATAATGTTGGTATATGTATTGTTTGTTGCATACGTTATGTCTGAGTTTTACATATCTTGGTTTGATATGTTTATATAACTTAAATGTTAAAAAAAGACAACGGATTTGCCTTTGCCCTGGCCGTGGAGTATAAGCTGGGTCCTATTCACCTTCCAAAATGTATTGAATAATAAGAAGGTAAAAGATAAATGAATGAAGGAGAATGCATATGAGGGTCCGTATCAAATCCATAATGTCGAGTAATTCAGGACATGTGATGCAAGAGCAAGGTGAGGGGCAAACATCGACAGGCCATGCTAGTTAAAGAAGGAGAAGTGAGAGTATTAAGCATGTCATTCACAAGTACACTAACGGCAGATATTTTGATCAATAATATCAGATAATCTTCGGCGGATAATCCTACAAACGGATAATCCTATAAACGGTTAAGAAATGAAGGATGTTCACAGTTTTAATACGACACATGTTTTATCTGATGGTTGGGGAATATCTGGTTTATTCGGATCAGATATTATTTTACATTATATAACATATTATGTTACACATTACATTATATTATATTACATTATATTGCATTATATTACATATTATAGTTTGAATTAGGCTAACATAATTTGTAGATATTCTGATTTATTTTAAGTATTATTTACACTGTATCATTTGTTTATTCTGTTCAAGTGTTTAATCAAACGAGTTTTATGCTGATGAGGTACATTTAGAAGATGATATTTTGAAAGAAAGAGGGAATAAAAAGGGAACATCTACTGAAGTGATACTTAATTTTTTAGGGTAATAAGAATTATGTATAACTTTGCTGACCTTTTATTCAATTTTAGTCACGATATTATTTTTAACGATGATTTGTTTTACTTATCGGATCATGCGTCGGGTTATAAGACACATAGCGGAGAAGCTGTGCCGTACAACATGGCGGTTCGCGGTGGGTTGGAGTGCCGTACAACATGGCGGTTCGCGGTGGGTTGGAGTGCCGTACACGCACAAGTACACACACGTTTACGAGGCCGGATAGACGCGCTGACGTCAGCTCGAGCGCAGCCTGAAAGCGTCATGACGTCATGGCCCTGGAGACCGTCGGGCGCAGCTCAAGAGAAACAGAGACAAAGAGCAATGGCGGCGGCAGCGGTTACAGAGAGAGAGAGTGAGAGAGAGAAGAGAGAGAGGAACATTGCTGCCGCAGGTCAGTCGCTGTCTCTCTCTGTCTCTCTCTCACACTCACTCTCTCTCTGTCACCATCACCGCCACAGACCCCGGAAACTACAGCTCCCGTCAGACCGCGCGGCTCAGAGCCCTCGGGGGAGGGGTCAGTGACACAGTGACACAGAGACGGAGACATCTCCACACAGTGCCTCACACACACAGTGTCTCTCTCTCACACACAGTCTCTCTCACACACACAGTCTCTCTCTCTCTCTCACACACAGTCTCTCTCTCACACACAGTCTCTCTCTCTCACATACACAGTCTCTCTCTCACACAGAAGCACAGTCTCTCTCTCATACTCAGAGTCTCTCACTCTTACACACAGTCTCTCTCTCTCACACACACAGTCTCTCTCTCCCTCTCTCAAACACAGAGTCTCTCTCTGTCACACACAGTCTCTCTCTCACACAAACACACAGTCTCTCTCTCTCTCAATCTCACAGTCTCTCTCTCTCACACAGTCTCTCTCACACACACAAACACACAGTCTCTCTCTCACACACAATCACAGACGCTCTCTCACACACAGTCTCTCTCACACACACAGTCTATCACTCACACACACATTCACACAGTCTCTCTCTCACACTTACACACAGTATCTCACACAAACACACTCTGTCACAAAAACAGAGACTCTCTCTCTCTCACACATACAGTCATTCTCTCTCTCACACACACAAACACACAGTATCTCTCTCTCACACACACACAGTCTCTTTCTCTCACACACAAACAGTCTCTCTCTCTCTCACACACACACAGTCTCTCCCTCACTCTCTCTCACACACACAGTCTCTCTCTCACACACACAGTCTGTCCCTCTCCCACACACAGTGTCTCTCTCTCACACACACAATCTCTCTCTCACTCTCTCTCACACACAAAGTCTCTCTCTCTCTCACATACACAGGGTCTCTCTCTCTCACACACGCACACAATCTCTCTCACTCTCACAGACACAACACACAGTGTCTCTCTCTCACACACACACACGCAATCTCTCTCACACACACAGTCTCAGTTTCACTCACACACTGTCTCTCTCTCTCTCTCTCTCAGATACACACAAATACACACAGTGTATCTCTCACACACACATACACACATTCTCTCACACAACACACAGTATCTCACACACACACAGTCTCTCTCTCACAAACACAAACACAGTCTCTCTCTCACACACACACAGTCTCTCTCTCACTCTCTCACACACACATATTCTCTCTCTCACTCACACACACATTCTCTCACTCTCTCACATACAAAGTCTCTCTCTCTCTCACATACACAGGGTCTCTCTCTTTCTCTCACGCACGCACACAGTCTCTGTCTCTCACAAACAGTCTCTCTCTCTCACGCACACAGTCTCTCTCTCTCACACATACATACACTGTCTCTCTCTCTCACACACAGACTCTCTCACTCACCTTATCTCTCTCACACAAACACAGTGTCTCTCTCTCACACACAAACGGTCTCTCTCTCTCTCATACACACACACAGTCTCTCTCACTCTCTCACACACACACAGTCTCTCTCTCACTCTCTCTCACACACACATTCTGTCTCTCACTCTCTCAACACATACACAGTCTCTCTCTCATACACAGAGTCTCTCACTCTCACACACACAGTCTCTCTGTCTCACACACATTCTCTCTCACACACACACAATGTCTCTCTCACACACACACAGTCTCTCTCTCACACACACAGTCTCTCTCTCACACACACACACACATTCTCCCTCTCACTCTCTCTCACACTCTCAGTCTCTTTCTCACACACACAGTCTCTCTCTCTCACAGACAAACGGTCTCTCTCTCACACACACACACAGTCTCTCTCTCTCTCACTCTCACTCAAACACACAGTCTCTCTCTCACACACACGCACAGTCTCTCTCTCATACACAGTCTCTCTCTCTCTCTCTCTCTCACACACACACTGTTTCTGTCTCACTAACACACTGTCCCTCTCTGTCTCTTTCTCTCTCGCTCTCACACACACACACACTCGCTCTCTCTCTCCCTCACACACAGTCTCCCTCTCACACACTGTCTCTCTCTCACACAAACACAAAGTGTCTCTCTCTCAGACACAGTATCTCTCTCTCACACACAAACGGTCTCTCTCTCACACACTCACACAGTCTCTCTCTCTCATTCTCTCTCACAGACATAGTCTCTCACTCTCTCTCACACACACAGTCTCTCTCTCTCTCAGACAAACGGTCTCTCTCTCTCACACACACACACAGTCTCTCTCTCTCACTCTCTCTCACACATACAGTCTATCTCACACACACACAGTCTCTCTCTCATACGCACACACAGTCTATCTCGCTCTCTCGCGCACACACTGTTTCTGTCTCATTCACATACTGTCCCTCTATCTCTCTTTCTCTCTCGCTCTCACACACACAAAGATACACTCGGTCTATCTCTCTCTCTCACACACACACACAGTCTCTCTCTCTCTCTCTCTCACACACACAGTCCCTCTCTCACTTTCTCTCTCTCACACACACATTCTCTCTCTCACTCTCTCTCACACACACAGTCTCTTTCTCTCTCTCTCTCTCTCTTTCACTCACACACACTCTCTCTCTCACACACACATTCTCTCTCTCACTCTCTCTCACACACACAGTCTCTCACTCTCTCTCACACAAACATTCTCTATCTCACTCTCACATACATACACAGTCTATCTCTCATACACAGAGTCTCTCACTCTCACACAAACACACAGTGTCTCTCTCTCACGCACACAGTCTCTCTCTTCTCTCCCACTCTCTCTCTCACACACACAGTCTCTCTCTCACACACACAGTCTCTCTCTAATACACACACACAGTCTTTCTCTCTCTCTCTCTCACACACACTGTTTCTGTCTCAGTAACACACTGTCCCTCTCTCTCTCTTTATCTCTCGCTCTGACACACACACAGTCTCTCTCTCACACACAAAATGTCTCTCTCCCCCACACACACACAGTCTCTCTCTCTCTCACACACACACAGTCTCTCTCTCACTCTCTCTCTCACACACACACATTCTCCCTCTCACTCTCTCTCACACTCTCAGTCTCTCTCACACACACAGTCTCTCTCTCTCACACACTCACACACAGTCTCTCTCTCTCTCACTCACACACAAAGTCTCTCTCACACACACACACACAGTCACTCTCTCACACACACACAGTCTCTCTCTCACACACACAATATCTCTCTGCCCCCCCCCCCACACACAGTCTCTCTCTCTCACACTCTCTCTCTCCCTCACACACAGTCTCTCTCTCACACACAGTCTCTCTCTCACACAAACACAATGTGTGTCTCTCTCACACACAGAGTATCTCTCTCTCACACACAAACACAATCTCTCTCTGTCTCTCTCACTCTCTCTCACACACACAGTCTCTCTCTCACACACAGTCTCTCTCTCATACACACAAACAGTCTTTCTCTCTCTCTATCACACACACTGTTTCTGTCTCAGTAACACACTGTCCCTTTCTCTCTCTTTATCTCTCGCTCTGATACACACACAGTCTCTCTCTCACACACTCAATGTCTCTCTCCCCCACACACACACAGTCTCTCTCTCTCACACACAAAGTCTCTCACTCTCTCTCACACACACAGTCTCTCTCTCTCACACACTCACACACAGTCTCTCTCTCACTCTCACTCACACACAAAGTCTCTCTCTCTCACACACACAGTCACTCTCTCACACACACACAGTCTCTCTCTCACACACAAAATGTCTCTCTCCCCCCACACACACAGTCTCTCTCTCTCTCTCACACACACTCTCTCCCCCCACACACACAGAGTCTCTCTCTCTCTCACTCTCACACACACACAGTCTCTCTCTCATACACACACGCAGTCTCTCTCTCTCTCACACACACACTGTTTCTGTCTCACTCACATACTGTCCCTCTCTCTCTCTTTCTCTCTCGCTCTCACACACACACAGATACACACGGTCTATTTCTCTCAAACACACACACTCACACAGTCTCTCTCTCTCTCTCTCACACACACACACAGTCTCTCTCTCTCTCTCTCTCTCACACATACACACTCTCTCTCACTCTCTCACACACACACTCTCTCTCTCACACACATTTTCTCTCTCACTCTCTCACACACATACACAGTCTCTCTCTCATACACAGAGTCTCTCACTCACACACACACAGTCTCTCTCTCACACACACATTCTCTCTCTCTCACACACAGTCTCTCTCTCACACAAACACAGTCTCTCTCACAGACAAACGGTCTCTCTCTCTCACACACACAGTCTCTTTCTCTCTCACTCTCATACACACACACAGTCTCTCTCTCTCTCACACACTGTTTCTGTCTCACTCACATACTGTCCCTCTCTCTCTTTCTCTCTCGCTCTCACTCACACACAGATACACACGGTCTATTTCTCTCACAAACACACACTCACACAGTCTCTCTCTCTCTCACACACACACACACCGTCTCTCTCACTCTCTCTCACACACACACTCTCTCTCACTCTCTCACACACACACACTCTCTCTCTCACACACACATTTTCTCTCTCACACTCATACACAGTCTCTCTCTCATACACAGAGTCTCTCACTCACACACACACAGAGTCTCTCTCTCTCTCACACACATTCTCTCTCTCTCACACACAGTCTCTCTCTCACACAAACACACAGTGTCTCTCTCACACACACACAGTCGCTCTCTCTCACTCTCTCTCACACACACAGTCTCTCTCTCTCACACACACAGTCTCTCTCTCGTACACACACACAGTCTTTCTCTCTCTCTCACGCACACAGTTACTGTCTCACACACACGCTATCCCTCTCTCTTTCTCGCATTCACACACACACAGATACACACAGTCTATCTCTCACACATTAATACACAGTCTCTCTCTCTCTCTCTCTCTCTCTCACACAGACTCTCTCTCTCACTCACCTTATCTCTCTCACACAAACACAAAGTGTCTATCTCTCACACACACAGTATCTCTCACACACACACAGACTCTCTCACACACACACACAGTCTATCTCTCATACACACATACACACAGTATCTGTCTCTCACAAACAGTCTCTCTCTCACACACACTCACACACAATCTATCTCTCATACACAGAGTCTCTCACTCTCACACACAGTCTCTCTCTCACTCACAAACAGTCTCTCTCTCTCTCACACAGTCTCTCTCTCTCTCACACACACAGTCTCTCTCTATCTCACACACACAGTCTCTCTCACTCTCTCTCACACACAGTCTCTCTCTCACACACACAGTCTCCCTCTCTCTCACACACAGTCTCTCTCTGTCTCTCTCTCACACTCTCACACACAGTCTCTCTCTGTCTCACTCTCTTACAAACACACAGTCTCGTTCTGTCTCTCTTTAACAATCACATAGTCTCTTTCTGTCTCTCTTTCTCACAAACTGGCAGTCTCTTTCTGTCTCACACACATAGTCTCTCTCTCTGGCTCTCTCAGACACACAGTCTGTCACTCTCTATCACACCATAACACCCAGTCTCTCTCAATGTCTCACACACACACAACTTCTATCTATCTCTCTCTCTCACACACAATCACACACACACAGTTTGCCTCTGTCTCTCACACACATAGTACTCTCTCTCTGTTTCGCACCCAACCACAAGCAGTCTCTATCTTTCTCTCTCTGTCTCACACGCACAGTCTCTCTCTCCCACACATACAGTCTCTCTCACACACAGTCTCTCTCTCTCTCACACCGACAGTCTCCCTCTCACTCTCTCTCACACACACACAAATTCTCTCTCACTCTCTCTCACACA
>NW_024705965.1:0-18662 GCF_018977255.1 Callorhinchus milii | reverse complement strand
GGCCTCTCACTTGCAAAGCGAGTGCTCTAACCACTGAGCTACAGGACTCCTCCATATGGCAGGACACGGGCAACGTGGTGGAGATGAGGGGTGGGGATTGGTGGAGACCAGGGCCAAGGTTATGCTCAGGTTCAGTGAGTTTGAGGCACTGGCCAGAGCAGAAAAATACACTAACTGTACTCTATCTGGAACTCTGACCTGTCACTAACCTGGGAGTGTGGACGCACAGTGTAGAGGAGCTTTACTGTGTCTGTAACCCTGACCTGGGAGTGTGGACACACAGTGTAGAGGAGCTTTACTGTGTCTGTAACCCTGACCTGGGAGTGTGGACGCACAGTGTAGAGGAGCGTTACTGTGTCTCTAACCCTGACCTGGGAGTGTGGACGTACAGGGGGGAGAGCTGTGATGAGGGGAGTGTGGTGGACAGTGTAGAGGGAGAGCTGTGGCTCCCAGTTTCCGGGTTACAGACCTGCAGGGGATGAGGTGCTGCTCATCTCATCCGGGATCTCAGCATAAATGTCGGAGCCTGAAACACATTCACTGTTCGTCATTAACCTCATCTTCAACACAGAGAGTCCGGGATTGAGGGAGGGGAGAGAGTGAGGCAGGGGGAGTGAAGGGGGAGTGAGTGGGGGAGTGAAGGGAGAGGGAGGAGGGAGGAGTGAGTGAGGGAGTGGAGGGGAGTGAGGAGGGAGGAATGTTGAGGGACAGGAAGGGAGGGAGGTGGGAGGGAATGAAGATGGAGTAACTGAAGGAGTGAAGGAGGGGAGTGAAGGGGGATCGGGGGTGGTGAAGTGGGAGTGAGCGGGGAGTGAGGGGGAGTGATGGTGGTTGAGGGAGGGGAGTGAGGGGGGAGTAAGAAGTGGAGAGCGAGGGGGAGGAATGGGGAGTGATGGGGGAGAGTTGGAGGTAAGTGAGGGGGAGACATGGTGAGTGAGGGGGAGAGAGATTTGGTTGTGAGTGAGGGGGGAATTGGGTGGATCGGGAGGGAGTGAAGAGGGAGGGATGGTGAGTTATGGGGAGTAAGGGAGAGAGTTGGGGGTGTGAGGGGAAATGAAGTGGGAGTGAGGGGGAGGGAGGAAGGGGGAATGAGGGGAGGAGTAAGGGAGGGGGAGTCAGGGGAAAAATAAGGGAGGGGAGAGTGAGAGGGGGACGGATGAGGAGTGATGGGGGAGTGAGAGTGGGAGTAAGGGAGGGCGGAATTAGGGGGGAGTAAGTGAGGGAGGGAGGAGTCAGTGGGAAGTTGGGGCGGATTGACAGGAAGGGAGGGAGGGGGGAGTGTGTGAGGGAGTAAGGGGGATCAGGTGAGGGAGTGAGTGGGTGGAGTGACGGGGAAGGAGGGATGTGAGGGGAGGGGGAATGGGGGGGCATCTAGGAGGGAGGGAGGGGGGAGGGGAGTGGGTGCTAGGGAGTGAGGGTGAGAGCGCGGGGGGGAGTGAGGGGGAGTTGGGTGGGGTGATAGGGCAGGAGTGAGGGGGTGGAGTGATGGGGGAAGGAGGGAGAGTGAGGGGGATCGGGGGGAGTGAGAAAGGGAGTGAGGGGGAGAGTGAGGGGAGGGAGTGATGGATAGAGAGGAAAGACTCACCTATACTGTGTCGAGGTAAAACTGCATCATTGTCCTCTGTTACCTTCACCACCGGCCTGAGAGAGAGAGAGTGAGAGAGAGAGAGAGAGAGAGAGAGAGAGTGAGAGAGTGTGAGAGTGATAGAGAGAGAGAGAGAGTGAGAGACAGAGAGAGTGAGAGAGTGAGTGAGAGAGAAAGTGAGAGAGTGAGTGTGAGAGTGAGAGAGAGAGAGAGTGAGAGACGAGAGAGAGTGAGAGAGTGAGAGAGAGAGTGAGAGACAGAGAGATGAGAGAGTGAGAGAGAGTGAGAGAGAGACAGAGAGAAAGAGTGAGAGAGAGAGTGAGAGTGAGAGACAGAGAGAGAGTGAGAGAGAGAGACAGAGAGAAAGATTGAGAGAGTGAGAGAGAGAGTGAGAGAGAAACAGAAAGTGTGAGAGAGAGTGAGAGTGGAGAGTGCGAGAGAGTGTGAGCGTGAGAGAGAGAATGTGAGAGTGTGTGAGACAGAGTGAGAGAGAGAGAATGATGGAGAGAGAGAGAGAGTGTGTGAGGGAGTGAGAGAGACAGTGATGGAGAGAGTGTGTGGAGTGTGAGAGAGAGAGTGTGTGAGTGAGTGTGAGAGAGAGAGACAGAGAGAGAGAGTGAAAGTGAAAGAGAGTGAGAGAGAGAGTGAGACAGAGAGTGAGAGAGAGTGAGAGTGAGAGAGAGTGAAACAGAGAGTGAGAGAGAGAGAGAGAGTGAGAGAGAGAGTGAGAGAGAGAGAGTGAGAGAGAGAGTGAGAGAGAGAGTGAGACAGAGAGAGTGAGAGAGAGAGAGTGAGACAGAGAGAGTGAGTGAGAGAGAGAGAGAGAGACAGAGAGAGAGTGAGAGAGAGAGTTGAGAGAGAGACAGAGAGAGTGAGAGAGAGAGTGAGACAGAGAGAGTGAGAGAGAGAGAGTGACAGAGTGAGTTCAATTCCAGGCAGAGGGCGAAACCTTGGGCAAGTTTCCTTACTCCACACAGAGCCTAATAATATTCCCTCCAAAACCAACAACAATAATAAATTGGTCATTTTTCAATCTACGACTGTTTGTGGGACATTGCTGTGCGCAATTGGCTGCCGCGTTCGCCCACAAATATACAGTCAATTCACTTTACAGTGTGTTCTGTGAAGCGTTTTGGGACTTCCTCCCGACGTGAAAAGCGCTATATCAAATGCAAGGATTATTATTATTATTATTATTATTATTATTATTATATCTCCTCTATGCTCCTTTACACTTCATACCAGAGGCCTGTAGGTCAGTGGTGAGAGCACTCTCCTCGCGAGCCTCCAGCCCCGAGGCTCTGGAACTCTATCCCCAGTGCCTTCGCCGCCTCCTCCCTTTCCTCGTTCAAGGCCGGTCTCAAGACCTTTCTCTTTGACCGTACCTTCAGCTCCTCTCTCGACTCTCTACCCCCTCCTCGCTCCCTCCCTTCCCTCCCCTCACCCTGACCATTTCCCCCTCCTCGCTCCCTCCCTTCCCTCCCCTCACCCTGACCATTCCCCCCTCCTCGCTCCCTCCCTTCCCTCCCCTCACCCTGACCATTTCCTCCCAATGCTCGGGTCCTGACCCAACTGTACAGTGCCTCGGGACGTCCTCCCGACGTGAAAGGCGCTCTATAAATGGAATCTTGTTGTTGTTGTTGAGAGGACCTGGGTTCTATTCCCAGGCAGGTTTCCTTACTCCCCACGCCTGTTTACTGCGCAGTGAGTAGGAACCCAGTTGTTAGTTGATTGGTGTGACTCACTTTTCCGGGAGTAATAATCCCTTCAAAAAAAATGAATTAATTAATCACGAACCCACGGCTGTCTGGGGCGCCCGGCCGTACACAATTAGTTTCCGCATTTCGCCCACAAAATGTACAGGATAGAGTTCAACATCCTCGTCCTCATCTTCAAAGGCCCTCCACAGCCTTGGTCCTCCCTACTTCTGTTACATGCTAATACCGTCGGTGGTCGGGCCTTCAGCCTCGCTGCCCCCACCCTTTGGAACTCCATCCCACAGTGCCCCTGCCTCCATCACTTGCCTCCTTCAAGGCCTGTCTCAATACCTTCCTCTTTGGCTGCTTATGGTCACCTTCCTATGCCCCCTCCTTCCACCCTCGACCCCCTCCTGATCCCAACTCCCAGCTCGGGTCTAAATCCAGCTCTTTGGAAGTTCCTCCTGATGTGTAAATATCATTTGTTATTGTTGTTTAGGTCCTCACCGTGAGATCTCCCGCAGTGATGTGGTTCTAGGGAGGATATTGGGGGAAGGATTCTTTGGTCAAGTTTACGAAGGCGTTTACACAACACCTGTGAGTTGCTCTTCAGAAAAACAATGCATTTTCTCTCTCTTGTGAGTCATCCCTCCCTCTCTCTCTCTCCCCTCTCTCTCCCCCTCTCTCTCCCTCTTATCCCTCTCACCCCTCCCTCTGTCCCACTCTCATCCCTCCCCCCCTCCCTCCCTCTCATCACTCCCTCCCTCCCTCTCTCCCTCCCTCCTTCCTTTCCATCCTCGCCCCACCCCAGCTGTGCCCGGGTTTAGACAGATGTTAAACATTGCCAGAGAAAGAGAAGGGGGGGAGAGCAGAGAATATAAAAAACAGTGAGAAACTTAAAAAGTGATGTAAGAGCGACGTCAGTATTAACAGTAAACTAAGAACTATCAGCGCATCACACACGGAGTTAACCCGATCAACTTACTTTGATTGGTTTGCGTTAACTTGATCAACTTAATTGGATCAACTTGATTGACTTAAAACTTAATTAACTTAACCTGATTAACTTAATGAACTTAGTTTAATTGATTGATCTGCTCAGGTTGGAGGAGGTGACAATGGCCTGGCAGGTGCTATAATAATAATAATAATAATCCTTGCATTTGATATAGCGCTTTTCACGTTGGGAGGACGTCCCAAAGTGCTTCACAGGACACACTGTAAAGTGAATTGACTGTATATTTGTGGGCGAACGCGGCAGCCAATTGCGCACAGCAATGTCCCACAAACAGTCGTAGATTGAAAATGACCAATTTATTATTGTTTTTGGTTTTAGAGGATTATTATTAGGCTCTGTGTGGAGTAAGGAAACTTGTCTAAGGTTTGGCCCTGACCCCCCGGGGATTGAACTCAGGTCTCTCACTTGCAAAGCGAGTGCTCTAACCACTGAGCTACAGGACTCCTATGTGAGGAGTGTGCCATGTGGGAGCTGACGGAGGGCAGTCTGACCCCGGGCGACCACATCTGCAGAAGATGTCTGCAACTGAGGCAGCTCCAGCTCAGAGTGGCGGAGCTGGATTCCGAGGTGCAGACCCTGCGGAGTATCAGAGACAGTGAGTGCTTCCTGGATAGCTACATCCTGGAGCCAGTCACTCCCCTGAGGGAATATACGCTCAACATTGATTATGGTCAGGATAGGTCAATGGACAGTCAGGAGGTCGGGGGACAACGGAAAGAGTGGTAGTAAATCCGGCATTAACCTTGAACAACACGTATGAGATCCTTGGAACTTGTATCGACAAAGAAGCCGGTGAGGGGGCAGGAAAAACTACCTCTGACACTGGGGCAAACGAGCGGATAGTTGTCGTCATTGGTGACGAGACTGTTAGACGGACAGACACAATCATCTGCAGCACCAACCAGAAGACCAGAAGGCTTTGCTGCCTCCCTAGGGCCGGGGTGAAGGATGTCTCGGCAGGGCTAGAGGATAACTTAAAATACGAGGGCAAGGATCCGTTGGTGGTACTTCACATCGGTACCAATGACATCGGTAGAGTCGGCCAAGATGACTTGAGAAGGGAATTCGAAGAGCTGGGGTCCAAATTGAAGTCGAGATCATCGAAGGTGGTAATATCGGGACTACTGCCTGTACCATACGACAATTGGTACAGGAACAAACAAATTAAGGACTTGAACGCATGGCTAAAAGAGTGGTGCGGAACTCAGGGGTTTCTTTTTATGGGCCATTGGCACGAGTATTGGGTGAAAAGAGAGCTCTTTCAGAGAAATGGGCTGCATTTAAATCGTGCTGTGACAAATGTCCTAGCTAAACGAAATAATAGGAATTTAAACTAGTAAAGGGGGGGGGAATATACAGGTAAGAGAAACCATAAGTTAGCATTAGAAAAAGTAAAGATGACAGTGCAGAATAGCATGCCAGATAATAGGAATATGTTAACTAGGGGTAAGAAGCTTGGCAAAGCAGATAAGGAATCAGAGAGTAGAGGAAATGGTAGGAAATTAAAAATGTTATATCTGAATGCGCGAAGCATTCGGAATAAAACTGATGAATTAAAAGCACAGATAGACACATATGGGTACGATCTAGTAGCCATCACTGAAACATGGTTACAAGGAGATCTAGGGTGGGAGTTAAATATTCCAGGGTTCTCAGTTTACAGGAAAGACGGGCACTGTGGGGAAAAAAGGTGGGGGGGAGCCCTGTTAATTAGGGATGAAATAAAAGCAGTGGAGAAGAAGGATCTGATATCCGATGACCAGGAGGTCGAGACAATATGGGTGGAAATAAAAAATAATAAAGGGCAGAAAATATTAATGGGAGTGGTTTATAGACCCCCAAACAGCGATCACAATATAGCACAGGTATCAATCAAGAAATCAGTGGAGCATGTAGGAAAGGTAAAGCGATAATAGTGGGTGATTTCAATCTCCACATAGATTGGGAAAACCAAATCGGCAAAAGTAGGTCAGAAGAAGAGTTCATTGAGTGTATGAGAGATAACTTTCTAGAGCAGCATGCCGAGGAACCAACTAGGGGACAGGCCATCCTAGACCTTGTTTTGTGTAACGAAACAGGGCTAGTTGGCAGTGTAGGTATTAAGAATCCTCTAGGGCAGAGTGATCACAATATGATTGAATTCTGCATTAAGTTAGAGAGGGATATAGTTAAATCCGAGGCAAGTATTCTGAATTTAAATAGGGCTAATTTTGTAGGTATGAGGAAAGATTTAGGTAAAATAGACTGGAGAATAAGATTAAGAGGTAAAAATGTAGACCAACAGTGGCAAATATTTAAGGATGTAGTGCAAAATTCTCAGCGGTCGCATATTCCCTTGCGGAATAAGAGTACCACAGGGAAAGCAATTCATCCGTGGCTAACTAGAGCAGTTAGGGAAAGCATCAAATTAAAAGAAAAGGCTTATAAAACTGCCAAGAAAAGCAGCAAATCTGAAGATTGGGAGAGTTTTAGAAACCAGCAAAATAAAACTAAAAAACTCATTAAGAGCGAGAAAAAGGAGTATGAGGGTAAGCTAGCTAGGAACATTAAGTCTGATTGTAAAAGTTTTTACAAATATATTAAGAGGAATAGGCTAGTGAGGGTAAATGTAGGTCCACTTCAGTCAGAGACGGGAGAAGTTGTAATGGGGGATAAGGACATGGCAGAGTCCCTAAATGGGTACTTTGCATCTGTCTTCACCCTAGAAGACACAACAAGTCTGCCAACAATAGAGATGCACCAAAGGGATAAGGACAGGGAGCAACTTAGGGAAATTTTCATTAGTAGAGAATTGGTGCTAGGGAAACTGTTAGCACTAAAAAGTGACAAATCCCCTGGTCCGGATGGCTTGCATCCCAGGGTTTTAAAAGAGGTAGCTTATGAGATAGTGGAGGCCTTGTGTCTGATCTTCCAAAATTCCTTGGATTCTGGAACAGTCCCCATGGATTGGAAGATCGCAAATGTCACACCACTATTTAAAAAAGGTGGAAAGGAAAAGATGGGGAACTATAGGCCAGTTAGTCTCACATCAGTGATAGGAAAAATTTTAGAATCATTGATTAAGGATGTGGTAGTGCGGTATTTAGGGCACAATATAATTAGGCCAAGTCAACATGGCTTTACAAAAGGGAAGTCATGTTTGACAAATCTCATAGAGTTTTTTGAGGATATTTCCAGTAAACTAGATAAGGGTGAATCAGTGGATGTGGTCTATTTGGACTTCCAGAAGGCATTTGATAAGGTACCGCATAGACGGCTAGTCCAAAAGATAAGGGCCCATGGAATTGGGGGGGGCATATTAACGTGGATTGGGGAATGTTTAACGGGTAGGAAACAAAGAGTAGGGATAAAGGGGTCCTTTTCAGATTGGCGGGATGTGACTAGTGGAGTGCCACAAGGATCAGTCCTTGGGCCTCAGCTATTTACCATCTACATCAACGATCTAGATGAGGACATCGAAGTTAATATATCTAAATTCGCGGATGACACAAAACTAGGAGGAAGTGTCAACACAGAGGACGACATTAAAAAAATGCAGCGCGACATAGATAGGTTAGGTGATTGGGCAGGTAGGTGGCAGATGAAGTATAATGTAGGGAAGTGCGAAGTCATCCACCTAGGTAGCAAAAACAGTAGAGCGGGTTATTTTTTAGAAGGGGAGAGATTGGAATGTGTTAGCGTCCAGAGGGACTTGGGTGTCCTTGTACACCAATCACAGAAAGTTAGTCTGCAGGTGCAGCAGCAATTAGGAAGGCGAACGGTATGTTAGCATTCATTATGAAAGGATTAGAGTATAAGAGTAGGGAAGTCTTGCTGCAACTGTATAGGGCCCTGGTGAGACCACACCTGGAATACTGTGTGCAGTTTTGGTCTCCTTATTTAAGGAAGGATGTACTTGCCTTGGAGGGGGTGCAGCGTAGATTTACTAGGTTAGTACCAGGGATGAAGGGGATGAGTTACGAGGATAGGCTGACCAATTTGGGCCTATATTCTCTAGAATATAGAAGAATTAGAGGGGATCTTATAGAAACCTATAAGATCATCAAAGGGCATGATAGAGTAGATAGTGGGAGATTGTTTCCCCTGGTTGGAGAAACTAAAACCAGGGGTCACAACCTTAAAATCAGAGGCCAGCCCTTTCGCACTGAGTTGAGGAAGAACTTCTTCACTCAAAGGGTGGTGAATGTATGGAACTCACTACCCCAAAGGGCTGTTGACGCTCAGTCCTTGAACATATTCAAGACTGAGATAGATATTTCTTATTGCGAAAGGGATTAAGGGATATGGGAATAAGGCGGGGGGGGGGGGAGGCTGGCTGGGTGGGGGGGATAAGGCAGGGAGGGGGGAGGCTGTGGGGGAGGGGGTGGCTGGCTGGGGTGGGGGGGGCTATGGGGATAAGGCAGGGGGGAGGCTGGCTGGGGTGGTGGGGGGATATGGGGATAAGGCAGGGAGGAGGGAGGCTGGGGGGGAGGGTGAGGCTGGCTGGGGTGGGGGAGGATATGGGCATAAGGCAGGGGGGGGTATAAGGCAGGGGTGGGGGGTGAGGCAGGGTTGGGGTAGGGGGGGATATGGGGATAAGGCAGGGGTGGGGGGTGAGGCTGGGGTGGGGGGTGAGGCTGGGGTGGGGGGGATATGGGGATAAGGTAGGGTCAGGTTATTAGCTGGAGTTAGATTAGAAGATCAGCCATTGAATGGCCGGAGAGGCTCGAAGGGCCGAATGGCCTCCTCCTGCTCCAACATGTTACGTTATGTTATGTTATGATGATGGTGGTGATGATGATGGTGGTGATGAAGGTGGTGGTGGTGATGATGATGGTGATGAAGGTGGTGGTGGTGATGATGATGATGATGGTGGTGGTGGTGATGATGATGATGGTGGTGATGAAGGTGGTGGTGGTGATGATGATGGTGGTGGTGGTGGTGATGATGATGATGCTGGTGGTGGTGGTGATGAAGGTGGTGGTGGTGATGATGATGATGATGGTGGTGATGATGATGATGATGGTGGTGGTGGTGGTGGTGATGATGATGATGATGGTGGTGGAGGTGGTGGTGATGATGATGATGATGGTGGTAGTGGTGGTGGTGATGATGATGGTGGTGGTGGTGGTGATGATGATGATGGTGGTGGTGGTGGTGATGAAGGTGGTGGTGGTGATGATGATGATGATGGTGGTGGTGATGAAGGTGGTGGTGATGATGATGATGATGATGGTGGTGGTGGTGATGAAGGTGATGGTGGTGGTGGTGATGAAGGTGACGTGTCCTCTGCTCTCAGGCCGGGGAGAGGATGTCGGTCGCTGTGAAGACGTGTAAACGCTCCTGTGCTCTCGACGTCAAAGAGAAGTTCATGGCAGAAGCCGGTGAGAGACACCCCCCCCACCGCCTGTAGCTCAGTCACACCCCCCCCACCGCCTGTAGCTCAGTCACACCCCCCCCACCGCCTGTAGCTCAGTCACACCCCCCCCACCGCCTGTAGCTCAGTCACACCCCCCCACCGCCTGTAGCTCAGTCACACCCCCCCACCGCCTGTAGCTCAGTCACACCCCCCCCACCGCCTGTAGCTCAGTCCACCCCCCCCACCGCCTGTAGCTCAGTCACACCCCCCCACCGCCTGTAGCTCAGTCACACACACCCACCGCCTGTAGCTCAGTCACACACCCCCCACCGCCTGTAGCTCAGTCACACCCCCCCCACCGCCTGTAGCTCAGTCACACACCCCCACCGCCTGTAGCTCAGTCACACACCCCCCACCGCCTGTAGCTCAGTCACACACCCCCCACCGCCTGTAGCTCAGTCACACACCCCCCACCGCCTGTAGCTCAGTCACACCCCCCACCGCCTGTAGCTCAGTCACACCCCCCCCACCGCCTGTAGCTCAGTCACACACCCCCCACCGCCTGTAGCTCAGTCACACACACCCCCACCGCCTGTAGCTCAGTCACACACACCCCACCGCCTGTAGCTCAGTCACACACCCCCCACCGCCTGTAGCTCAGTCACACACACCCCACCGCCTGTAGCTCAGTCACACACCCCCACCGCCTGTAGCTCAGTCACACACCCCCCCACCGCCTGTAGCTCAGTCACACACACCCCACCGCCTGTAGCTCAGTCACACACACCCCACCGACTGTAGCTCAGTCACACACCCCCCACCGCCTGTAGCTCAGTCACACACACCCCACCGCCTGTAGCTCAGTCACACACCCCCCACCGCCTGTAGCTCAGTCACACCCCACCCCACCGCCTGTAGCTCAGTCACACCCCCACCCACCGCCTGTAGCTCAGTCACACACCCCCACCGCCTGTAGCTCAGTCACACCCCCCCACCGCCTGTAGCTCAGTCACACACCCCCACCGCCTGTAGCTCAGTCACACCCCCCCCACCGCCTGTAGCTCAGTCACACCCCCCCCACCGCCTGTAGCTCAGTCACACACCCCCACCGCCTGTAGCTCAGTCACACACCCCCCACCGCCTGTAGCTCAGTCACACCCCCCCCACCGGCTGTAGCTCAGTCACACACCCCCCACCGGCTGTAGCTCAGTCACACCCCCCCACCGCCTGTAGCTCAGTCACACCCCCCCCACCGCCTGTAGCTCAGTCACACCCCCCCCACCGCCTGTAGCTCAGTCACACCCCCCCACCGCCTGTAGCTCAGTCACACCCCCCCACCGCCTGTAGCTCAGTCACACCCCCCACCGCCTGTAGCTCAGTCACACACCCCCCACCGCCTGTAGCTCAGTCACACACCCCCCACCGCCTGTAGCTCAGTCACACCCCCCCCACCGCCTGTAGCTCAGTCACACCCCCACCCACCGCCTGTAGCTCAGTCACACACACACCACCGCCTGTAGCTCAGTCACACACCCCCCACCGGCTGTAGCTCAGTCACACACCCCCCACCGCCTGTAGCTCAGTCACATACCCCCCACCGCCTGTAGCTCAGTCACACACCCCCCACCGCCTGTAGCTCAGTCACACCCCCCCACCGCCTGTAGCTCAGTCACACACCCCCACCGCCTGTAGCTCAGTCACACCCCCCCACCGCCTGTAGCTCAGTCACACACCCCCCACCGCCTGTAGCTCAGTCACACACCCCCCACCGCCTGTAGCTCAGTCACACCCCCCCCACCGCCTGTAGCTCAGTCACACACCCCCCACCGCCTGTAGCTCAGTCACACACCCCCCACCGCCTGTAGCTCAGTCACACACCCACCACCGCCTGTAGCTCAGTCACACACCCACCACCGCCTGTAGCTCAGTCACACACCCACCACCGCCTGTAGCTCAGTCACACACCCCCCACCGCCTGTAGCTCAGTCACACACCCACCCACCGCCTGTAGCTCAGTCACACACACACACCCACCGCCTGTAGCTCAGTCACACACACCCCACAGAGTCAGGGATGGGTTTTATGTCCCCCCCCACTCCCTTATCTATCCTGAGGTGTGACAGCTGTCTGTCTGTCTGTCTGTCTGTCTGTCTGTCTGTGTCTGTCTGTCTGTCTGTCTGTCTGTCTGTCTGCGGGAAGTCGCTCTCCTTAAATAAGCTGCTGCCTGTTGTGCCAAACACACAGTCACTACACTTTACAGTAAGTCTTGTGAAGCGCTTTGAGACGTCCTCCCAGAGGGGAAAGGTACTCAGTCAACGTCAGATCATTATTATTATTATCCCTCACTCCCTCCCTCATTCACTCCCTGATTCACTCTGTCCCTCACTCCCTCACTCCCTCCCCCACTCACATTTTACTCCCTCACACCCTCAATACCTCCTTCACTCTCTCACTCATTCACTCACTCCCAATCTTATTCACTCCCTACTCCCCCCCCCCCTCTCTCTGTCCCCCCCTCGCCCCCCCCCCCCCCCCTCCCCCCCCCCCCCCCCCAGGGCTGATGCGGCGGTTGGACCACCCCCATGTGGTGCGGATGATTGCAATGATTGAGGAGGAACCTGTGTGGATCATTATGGAGCTCTATCCGTACGGAGAGGTGAGCGCAGTGACCTCACTTCCTGTCCGTACCTGACCTCTGACCCCCGTGGTGACCACGGTCACTCGCGGTGACCCCGCGGTGATCCCTGACCCCCGCGGTGACCCGTTACTGACCTCTGACCCCCGCGGTGACCCCTGACCTGCGCTCTCTGCTGCAGCTCGAGACGTACCTCGTGGCCAACAAGAAAACGCTGGAGGTCGTGACCCTCATCAGCTTCGCCTGTCAGGTCGCGGGAGCTCTCGCGTACCTGGAGGGTATCAACTGTGTCCACAGGTCAGTCTGGGGGGGGGGGGTCTGTGTGTGTGACTGTGTGTGTGTGTGTGTGTGACTGTGTGTGTGTGTGTGACTGTGTGTGTGTGTGACTGTGTGTGTGTGTGACTGTGTGTGTGTGACTGTGTGTGTGTGTGTGTGTGACTGTGTGTGTGTGTGTGTGACTGTGTGTGTGTGACTGTGTGTGTGACTGTGTGTGTGAGTGTGTGTGTGTGTGTGTGACTGTGTGTGTGACTGTGTGCGTGTGTGACGGTGTGAGTGTGACTGTGTCTGTATGTGTGTGTGTGAGTCTGTGTGTGTGTGACTGTGTGTGTGTGTGTGACTGTGTGTGTGACTATGTGTGACTGTGTGTGTGTGTGTGACTGTGTGTGTGTGTGTGACTGTGTGACTGTGTATGACTGTGTGTTACCATGTGTGTGTGACTGTTTGTGTGTGTGTGTGTGAGTGTGTGTGTGACTGTGTGTATGTGAGACTGTGTGTGTGTGTGAGTGTGTGTGTGACTGTGTGTGTGTGAGTGTGTGTGAGTGTGTGTGTGAGTGTGTGTGTGACTGTGTGTGTGTGTGACTGTGTGTGTGACTGTGTGTGTGTGAGTGTGTGTGAGTGTGTGTGAGTGTGTGTGTGACTGTGTGTGTGTGTGACTGTGTGTGTGTGTGACTGTGTGTGTGACTGTGTGTGTGAGACTGTGTGTGTGTGTGACTGTGTGTGTGTGGGTGTCACCAGTCATACACACCATCTCATGTTCTCTCTCTCTCACACTCTCTCTCACTCTCTCTCACACTCTCTCTCTCACACTCTCTCTCTCACACTCTCTCTCACACACTCTCTCTCATACTCTCACACTCTCTCACACTCTCACATTCTCTCTCTCACACTCACTCACTCTCTCACACTCTCTCTCACACTCTCACACTCACTCACTCTCTCTCACACTCTCACACTCTCTCACTCACTCTCTCTCTCACACTCTCTCTCACTCTCTCTTACACACTCTCACATTCTCTCTCTCACACTCTCTCTCACTCTCTCTCTTTCACTCTCTCTCACACTCTCTCTCACACTCTCTCTCTCACACTCTCACACTCTCTTTCACTCTCTCTCTCACACTCTCTCTCTCACACTCTCTCTCTCTCACACTCTCTCTCTCACTCTCTCTCTCACACTCTCACACTCTCTTTCACTCTCTCTCTCACACTCTCTCTCTCACACTCTCTCTCACACTCTCTCACACTCTCCACAGGGACATTGCTGTGAGGAACATCCTTGTAGCGGCTCCTGACTGTGTGAAACTCGGAGACTTCGGTCTCTCTCGGTACATCGAGGCAGAGGAGTATTATAAAGGTCAGAGTCTGCAGAGTGGGGGAGCACCGGGGGGCAGAGGGGGGGCTGGGGTGAGTGTGCGTTGAGGTGGGACCTCCAGGGGGGCTGTGGAGGATGTGATTTTGGGGGTTTGCGGGGTCTGTGGGGGGGTGTGGAGCTGCATGGGGGCTGGGCTAGGGATGTGGGGGTCTGGGTTAGGGGTTTCTGGATTTGGGGGGGCTGGGTTAGAGGTTGTTGGGGTCCGGGTTGGGGGTGTGGGGTATGGCGGCTGGGTTACGGGTATGAGGTTTTGGGGGCTGGGTTAGGGGTGTGTGTGGGGGTTTGGGTTAGGGATGTGGGGTTTGGGTTAGGGATGTGGGGGTTTGGGGGCTGCGTTAGGGGTGTGGAGTTTGGGGGACTGGGTTAGCGGTGTGGAGATTTGGGGTGCTGGGTATGGGGTGTGGGGGTTTGGGGCTGGGTTGGGGGTGTGGAGTTTGGGGGCTGGGTGAGGGTTGGGATTTGGGGGCTAGGTTAGAGTTGTGGGGTTTGGGGGCTGGGTTGGGTTTTGGGGTTGGGGGCTGGGTTGGGTAGTGGGGTTTGTGGGCTGGGTTAGGGGTTTGGGGGTGTGGGCTGGGTTGGGGTGTGGAGTTTGGGGGCTGGGTTAGGGTTGTGTGGTTTGGGGGCTGGATTAGGTGTGTGCGGGTTTGGGGGCTGGGTTAGGGGTGTGGGGGTTTGGGGGAGCTGGGTTGGGTTTTGGGGTTGGGGGGCTGGGTTGTGGTGTGGGGTTTGGGGGCTGGGTTAGGGGTTTGGGGGGGCTGGGTTTGGGGTGTGGGAGTTTGAGGGGGATGGGTTGGGGTGTGGGGTTTGGGGTCTGGATTGTGGTGTGGGGGTTTGGAGGCTCATATAGGGTTGTGGGGTTGGGGGGCTGTATTGGGGTGTGGGGGTTTGAGTGCTGGGTTTGGGGTGTGGCTTTGGGGGTGTGGAGTTTGGGGGCTGGGTTGTCCTCCCACCTCAACCTTCAAGGCCCTGTCCTTGAGTGGTTTAGGTCGTACCTCTCCCACCGTCTTCACTTTGTTTCCACGAATGGCTTCTCTTCCACCCCCCGCACTGTCTCGTGCGGTGTCCCTCAAGGCTCTGTCCTCGGTCCCCTCCTCTTCACCCTCTATATGTTCCCCCTGTGGTGACATCATCCGCAGACATGGGGTTAACTCCCACATGTGTGCGGATGACACCCAACTCTACCTTTCCTCCTCTACCCTCAACTCCACGACCCCCGATGTCCTGACAGCTGCCTGTCCGACATCGAGTCCTGGACGAGAGACAACTTTCTTCAGCTCAACGTCCGCAAAACCGAGGCCCTCCTGATTGGCTCACGTCAGCGCCTCCGCACCTCAGGCGCTGACACCATCAGCATCAAAGGCCGCACTCTCCACCTCTCAAAGCCATCAGGAACCTCGGGGTTCCCCTCGACCCTGAGCTGTCCTTTCTCCCTCATATCCGCACCACAACTGGCACCGCCTTCCATCACCTCCGGAACATCGCCACTACCTCACCCCTCACGCGGCTGAAACTCTGGTCCACACCTTTATCACCTCAAGGCTGGACTATGGGACCTCTCTCCTCGTCGGCCTTCCCGGCCCTCCCTCCACACTGCAGGTCATCCAGAACTCTGCAGCTCGTATACTGTCCCGCACCAGGCCTCGCGACTACATCACTCCCACCCTCACCCTCACCCTGACCCTCGCCCTCGCTCGCCTCCACTGGCTCCCCATCCCCCAGAGGATGCAATTCAAGATCCTCATCCTCACCTACAAGGCCATTCACGGCCTTACTCCCTCCTACCTCTCCGATCTACTATCCTCCGTCCCTCTGGCTCCGGTCTGCTCCACATCCCCCGCCCCAACCGCCCGACCATCGGTGGCCTTCAACCTCTCAGCCCCGAGGCTCTGGAACTCCATCCCCAGTGCCTTCGCCGCTTACTCCCTTTCCTCCTTCAAGGCCGGTCTCAAGACCTTTCTCTTTGACCGTACCTTCAGCTCCCCTCTCGACTCTCTACCCCCTCCTCGCTCCCTCCCTTCCCTCCCCTCACCCTGACCATCTCCCACCTCCTCGCTCCCTCCCTTCCCTCCCCTCACCCTGACCATTTCCCCCCCAATACTCGGGTACTGAACCAACTGTACAGTGCCTTGGGACATCCTCCTGATGTGAAAGGCGCTCTATAAGTGGAATCTTGTTGTTGTTTGGGTTTTGTGGGGTTTGGGGGGTGTTGTGGTGTGGGGTTTGGAGGTGGGTGGAGTTTGGGGGGGTGTTGGGATGTGTTGTTTGGGGGAGTGTGGGGTTTGGTGGGGTGTTGGGATGGGGTTTGGAGGTGTGTGGGGTTTGTGGCTGTGTTGGGGTTGGGGTTTTGGGTTGGGGTTTGGGTTGGGGTGTGGCGTTTGGGGCTGTGTTGGGGGTGGTGTTTGGGGGTTGGGTTGGGGTGTGGGGTTTGGGGGCTGTGTTGGGGGTGGGTTGGGGGGTTGGGGGCTGGGTTGGGCTGTGGGATTTGGGGGCTGGGTTGGGTATGGGGTTTAGGTTGGTGTATGCAGTTTGGGGGTTTGGGTTGGGGTGTGGGGTTTCGGTTGGGTGTGGGGATTGGTGGTTTGTGTTGGGGTGTGGGGTTTGGAGTGGGGTTTGGGACTGTGTTGGCGTGTGTAGGGTTGGGGGCTGGGTTGGGGTGTGGGTGTTTGGGTTGGGGCGTGGGGTTTGGGGGGTTGTCGGGTTTGGGGATGTATGGGGTTTCGGGCTGTGTTGGGGTGGGGTTTGAGATTTCGGGGTGTGTTGGGGTATGAGGGGTTGTTGGGGTCTGGGGGTGTGTGGGGTGTGAGGAGGTGTTGGGGTGGGGTTTGGGGGTGTGGGGGGTTGTTTTGGGGTTATGTGGAGTTTGGGGGGTGTGGGGTTTGGGGGCGTGTTGGGTGGGTTTGGGGGTGTGTAGGGTTTGGGGGGGTGTTGGGGTGGGTTTGGGGGTGTGGGGTTTGGGGGGTGTTGTGGTGTGTGGTTTGGGGGTGTGTGGGGTTTGTGGTGTGTGAGGTCTTGGGGGGTGTTGGGGTGGGTTTGGGGGTGTGTGGTGTGTTGGGGTGGGGTTTGGGGGCGTGTTGGATGGGGTTTGGGGGTGTGTGGTGTTTGGGTTGTGTGGGGTTTGGGGGGGTGTTGTGGTGTGTGGTTTGGGGTGTGTGGGGTTTGGGGGTGTGTGGGTTTGGGAGGTGTTGGGTGGGGTTTGGGGGTGTGGGGTTTGGGGGGTTGTTGGGGTGGTGTGTGGGATTTGGGGAGGTGTTGGGGTGGGGTTTGGGGGCTGTGGAGGTCTGTGTTGGAGTATGGGGTGTGTGGAGTTTGGGGGTGTGTGGGGTTTGGGGGGGTTAGGTTTAGGGGCTGTGTTCGGTTGGGGTTTGGGAGATGTTGGGGTGTGTGGTTTAGGGAGGTGTTGGGGTGGGGTGTGGCGTTTGGGGGAGTGTGGGGTTTGGGGGGCTGTGTTGGGGTGGGGTTTTGGGGGGTGTGGGGTTTGGGGGGTGTGGGTTTGGGGTGTGGTGGGGGTGTGGGGTTTCAGGGTGTGGGGTTTGGGGGTTGTGGGGTTTGGGGGTGTGTGGGGCTTGGGGGTGTTGGGGTGAGGTTTGTGGGGGGTGTTGGGGTGGGGTTTGGGTTGGGGTGTGGGTTTGGGGGTGTGGGGTTTCGAGCTGTGTTGGGGTGGGGTTTGGGTGGTGCTGGGTTTTGGGGCTGTGTTGGGGGGTTTGGGGGGGTGTGGGGTTTGGGGGTGTATGGGGTTTTGGGGTGTGTGGGGTTTGGGGGGGTGTTGGGGTTTGGGGGTGTGGGTTTGGGGGAGTGTTGGGTGAGGTTTGTGTGTGGGGGGAGTTTGGGGGCGTGTTGGGGTGGGGTTTGGTGGGGTGTTGGGGTGGGGTTTGGGGGTGTGTGGGGTTTTAGGCTGTGTTGGGGTGTGGGGTTTGTGGGGTGTGGAGTTTGGGGGGGTTTTGTGGGGCTGTATTGGGATTTGGGGGGGTGTGGGGTTTGGGTGGGGTTTGGGGGATGTTGGGGTTTGGGGGGTGTGCGGTTTGGGGGTATGAGGTCTGGGGGGTGTGGGGTTTGGGGGGTGTGGGGCTTGGGGGTGTTGGGGTGAGGTTTGTGGGGGGTGTTGGGGTGGGGTTTGGTTTGGGGTGTGGGGTTTGGGGGTGTGTGGGGTTTGGAGCTGTGTTGGTGTGGGGTTTGGGTGGTGTTGGGTTGTGGGGTTTGGGGGTGTGGGGGGTTTGGGGCTGTGTTGGGGTGTGGGGTTTGGGGGTGTGTGGGGTTTGGGGGTGTGTGTGTTTGGGGGTGTGGGGTTGGGGGGGTGTTTGGGGTTTTGTGGGTCTGTATTGGGATTTGGGGTGTGTGGGGGTGTTGGGGTTTGGGGCGGTGTGGGGTTTGGGGGGTGTGCGGTTGGGGGTATGAGGTTTGGGGGGTGTGGGGGGGGGGTGTGTGGGGGTGTGGGGGTGAGGTTGTGGGGGTGTTGGGTGGGGTTTGGTTTGGGGTGTGGGGTTTGGGGGTGTGTGGGGTTTGGAGCTGTGTTGGTGTGAGGTTTGGGTGGTGTTGGGTTTGGGGGGGTGGGGGGGTTTGGGGTTGTTTGTGGGGTTGTGGGATTTGGGGGTGTGTGGGGTTTGGGCTGTGTGTGTTGGGCTGTGGGATTTGGGGGTGTGGGGTTTGGGGGGTTGGGTTTGGGGTGTGGGGTTTGGGGGTGGGGGTGGGGTGGGGTGTTGGGGTGAGGTTTGTGGGGTGTTGGGTGGGGTTTGGGGTTTGTT
>NW_024705964.1:0-18685 GCF_018977255.1 Callorhinchus milii | reverse complement strand
ATTGAACCTCACGCTCTTCCAGTCTGTGCCCTGTTCAGGTGGATATTAAAGATCTCATTAAAGAGAAGGGAGTTTCTCTCTCTCTCTCTCTCTCTCTCTCTCTCCTGGTGTCCTGGCCAACAATCCCTAGATAAAATTGGTCGCTTGCTCCATGACTGTTTATGGGACACTGCTGTGTGCAATTGGCTGTCGTGTTTCAGCCACAAAATACATGTCACTACACTTTACAGTATAAAGTTTCTGTGAAGCGCTTTGAGACGTCTTGACAATGTGATAAGGCGCTGTATCAAATGCATTGATTATTATTATTGTGTTCATTCTGGTTCAAATTTAAAATCCTTGTCCTCATCTTTAAAGCCCTCCATGGCCTCGCTCCTCCCAATCTCTGTGACCTTCTAACTCCATATTGACCTGTCCCCTCCCTCAGCTCGGCGTCTCCGGCCTGCTCCATGTCCCCCACCCCCACCTTTGGCAGTCGGGCCTTCAGCCTCTCTGCCCCCACTCTCTGGAAATCCATCCCACCGTCGCTCCGCCTCGCCCCCTCCCTCGCCTCCTTCAAGCCCGTCTCAAGACCCTCCTCTTCGACTGCACCCTCCTACCCCCACCCTCCCTGCCCTCCACCCCTCCTGATCCCCAGCTCGGGTTCAAATCCCTGACTGCCCAGCGCCTTGGGACGTCCTCCTGACACTGAAAGGCAGGCGCTGGGTAAATGCCATGTGTTGTTACTCGCTCCCCCACTGGAGCTCTCTACTCTATAACTCTGTGAGCTCTCAATGGCCAAGCTGGGTGGTTTGAGCTGGTTGGAATCCAGCAGTTACCCCAACACACACTTTGGTGGGCTTCAAGCCTTGGATCTGGCCAACCTGTGTCTAACACACTCCAGGATTAGGTAAGCAGGATATGTCCCTCCAGGGAGAGATTGCGGGGCTGAGAAAGAGGGGGGGGACGTGAAACAGACTGTGTTTGGTAAGAAGCCTCCAGGGCGGGGGGTGGGGGAATAGTCTTAAATTCGATCCCTGGTTGGTGGGGGGGTGGCTGGTAATAGGCTCTGACAAGGGGCCGCTGGAGGGGGTGATGGCGGGGGAGGAAGAGGGAGGAAGCTCGCTGTGAGCAGGTTGGAATGTCTGAAAGGGTTGATGAGAGACATTTATTGGATCATTGCTTCCTGTTTGGGCTGCATTTTCTCTCTCTCTCTCATTCACCCGCCCGCCCGCCCGCCCCCCTGCTCGCCCCCCTGCTCTGACCTACCTCGCCACTTGTCTTCCCATCTGCTGGTTGGTTGGACCTGGAATCCTGACATATGGCACACTGGGCCCTATACTGGGGTTCCTCTTCTCTGCTGGTGTTTTGAGGCCTTGTTGGTGTCAGCTCAGCCTGGTCGCTCTCACACACACACACACACACTCTCTCTTGCTCTCTCTCTCTCTCTGCTCACATTCTTTCTCTCTATCGCTCTTACTTGCCGAGAGGGAGGGAGTGAGAGAGACAAACTCCCTTCTCTTTTTCCAACACCGCCGCGGGAGATCTTTAATGTCCTCCCTGAACTTTAATGTCCACCGCTGTGAAATGGAGTCCTGTAACTCTGGTTAGAGCCCTCGCCTCACAAGCGTGAGGACTCGGGTTTGATTCCCGGGCGGGACAGGACAGGGCGAAACCTTAGGCAAGTTTCTTTATTACACACACACCAGCAGTCAGTAGGAATCCATTTATTAATCAATAGCGGATCACTTTCTGGGGGTAATAATCCCTTTTAAAAAATAATAACGAATTGGTCACTCAATCCACGACTGTTTGTGAGACACTGCTGTGTGCAATTGTCTGCCACGTTTCGGCCTCCCAGCTCCATTTTCTCTTTGTCACCTTGTTCCCTCTCTCTCAAACACTTTGTCCCTCTCTCACATTTCCTCATTCACTCACCCACATTCCCTCGCTCACTTTCTCTTTCACACGCTCACTGGAGTGTAATAATCTAATAATCCTGGCATTTGTCCCAGCGCCTGATCACGTCTTCGAGACGTCTCAAAGCGCTTCACAGGACACACTGTTTTGTGCAGAGACTGTTTTTTGAGTGAAACATGGCAGCCAATTGTGCACAGCAGCATCCAACAAGCAGTGAGACCCAGTGTAGGCAAACAGGGTGTCAAGTCTCTCTCTCTCTCTCTCGCCTCCATGTCAGGAGGTTGTGGGTGCGAGCCCCCACCCCCCCACACACGTTGGGGACTCACAGTCCAGGCTGAGGCTCCAGCACAGCGCTGGGGGGGAGAGAGAGAGCAACATATTGTCGGAGACGCTGTCCTTCAGACGAGACGTTAAACCTCACTCTCTCCTTGTCTATACAAATGTAATCTTGTTGTCTGTGGCCTGTTCAGGGCGGACATTAAAGATCTCCCGCAGCACTGTCCGGGGTGGGGGGAGAGAAGGGGGTTTTTCTCTCTCTCTCTCCCGGTGCCCTGGCCAACAATCCCCCAGATAAAGTCGCTGATTTTTTCTTTCATGGTTGTTTGCAGGGCCTCTCTCTTCTCTCTCTCCTTGCCTCACATTCCTTTCTTCATCTGAACCTCCCTCTCTCTCACTGGAGTGAGTGCTCTAGCGATGGCAGAGGGGTGTGCGTGTGTGTTGTATTGTTAAACGTCTTGCACCCCCCCACCTCCCATGAGAAAGGGGGAGTTTTACTGAGTTGAAACTGGCAGAAAATGTAAAGCTGTGAATCGCATTGTAGCTGCTTGTTATTTATATAGCCACAGCCTCACATCAAAGGCTCAACAACCCTCTCCCATTCCAGCCGAGGGGGGCGGGGGCGGGGGAACCTCTGCAAATAATTATAGCTTCCCTCAAAGCTCACTGCCTCCGTGCTCAAATCTGTCTGCTCCTCCCTCCCTCCCTCACTCACTCACTCATTCCATAACTAATTTGCTTGCTCCCTCCTTTTTACCTCTTTCCTTCCTTCTCACTCCCTCTCTTTCCATAAATCCCGCACTCCACTCTCTCTTTTCCTTCCTCGCTCCTCTCTCTATCCCTCTCTCCCTCCCTCTCTCTCTTCCTCTTACTCCCTCTCTTTCCCTCCCAACCCCTCTCCCTCCCTCCCTCCCTCCCTCCCTCTTCAGTCTACACTTAGAAGAAGCCAATTTCCTCTTTAAGAACGGTGGAAAAAAACTGCTTCCAGATTTCAACTAAAATCTGAATGGAAAAGGGCTGTAAGAGTCCCTGTGTACACTAGTCTCTCACTTGCTATTTGACTGACGTGGAGTCCTGTAGCTCAGGGGTTAGAGCCCTCGCCTCGCAAATGAGAGGATTCCCAGGCGGGTCTGGTCAGGGCGAAACCTGAGGCAACTTTCCTTACTCCACAGACACACACACACACACATTCACACACACACTACCCTGTTTTCCAGCAGTCAGTAGGAACCCGCTTGTTAATCGATTGGGGGATCACTTTCTGGAGGTAATAGTACCTTCAAAACAATAATTGGTCACTCAACCCACGGCTGTTTGGGGGGACGTTGCTGTGCGCAATTAGCTGCCGCGTTTCGCCCACAAAACACACAGTCATTACACTTCACAGTGTGTCCTGTGAAGCTCTTTGAAACGTCTTGAAGAACTGATCAGGCGCTATGTCAAATATATTATTCTATGCACAGAGTGAGTGTCTCTCACTTGCTGTGTGACAATGAGGAGTCACTATGTACACAGAGTGCGAGGGTGGGGGTACAATGACCCCAGGGTTAGGGAGAGGAGACCTCCTCCTGGTCCCTCTACAGCACCCTCTAGTGATAGTGGGAGTTACATGTGGCAGGCGGGTGAGGAGAGGTCAGCCACCCTCTGTAGTGACTGTCGTGTGGATGAGATGTTAGAGCGAGCTCCCTGTCTGTTTAAGAGTGGGGGTGTCCCACAAATCACAATAGAATGTCACAAAGCACTTCACAGGATATACTGTAAAGTGTTTTGCCCACAAAATACAGTCACTACACTTTACACCCGGGGAGGAGAGAGAGAGACAGAGAAACCCCCTTCTCTTTCCCCCCCGACAGCACCACGGGAGACCTTTAACGTCCGCCCTGAACAGGGCACAGACGAGGAGAGACAGAGTGAGGTTGAGTGTGATGAGAGTGAGCCAAACTAACACACAATGAACCAAGGGAAATATTATCCCTTTGAAGGATGACATCAACCCTCTCTCTCTCTCTCGCCCCCTCCCCTTTCCCCTCCACCCGCCAAATGGGCTTGTGTTCTCTGTTGGTTGTTGTATATAGATTCCATATGGGGATGGTTTGCAATTCTGAAGGCCCACATCTAAAGTGCGGATTCCCTTTGATCTTAAGCTCTTGGGGTGCGGAAGATTTATATTATAATCTTACAGCGAAACACATTTTTATTTGGGGGAGAGAAGTGGGAAGGGAGAGAGAGAGGGGGAAAGAGAGAAGGGGGAAGGGGGAAAGAGGGAGGGTGTGAGACGGGGTGGGGAAGTTGTCGTGTGCACTGTCCCCCATCTGTTGGGAACTTGGAAGCATAAAAATTCAATTTTTTAAGCCAGTTGGAAATATTTTATTTGTTCGTCTGAGACGCTGTTCTTCGCTAACTGTTTGCGGGGACGTCGCTATCTGCAAATCGGCTGCCGTGTTAAACACACAATCACTACACATTACAGAGTGCGAGGTGTAAGGCGTTGTATTAGCATAATGATCCTTGCCTTTATCACATCGTCGAGTCGTCTCAAAGCGCTTGACAGGATATACTGTAAAGTGTAGTGACTGTGTTGAGTGGGCAAAACGCTGCAGCCAATTTGCACCCGATGTCCCCACAAACAGTCGTGATGTGAGCGGGAGATCTTTAATGCCGTGAATTACGCACAGTCTAGATTATTGATTAAATCAGATTTTATAGGATTTGTACAGTTTGCCTGTAACTAGGACGTCACACAAGTTATATTACATTGAAACTCAGAGCAGAGTTTTGAACCGGCCGACCAGTCCCTGGGGGCAGGGAATCCTCCCCCTCAGCTCCTGTTAACCCCACAGCCAAAGCCCTGACTAACGGGGAGGGGGGTCCTCGCTGGACAAGCAGCGGGAACGCTGGCCAGACAGCGCTCTCCATGGCCAAGCTGTGTAGTTTGAGCTGGTTAGACTCCAGCAGTTACCCCAACACACACTCTGGGCTCCCCCTAAGCCTCGGCTCTCGCCAAGCTGCGCCTAATACTCTCCGGAATTAGGTAAGTAGGGGGCGTCCCTCCAGGGGGAGGGAGGGAGAGAGAGTGCATCCCATTCCAACAACCTGTCTCTGGGGTTTCTACGTGTAGGTGGGATGTGCGGAATTCTCAGTTGGGTTTGGAGACACCTGACTGACCGCCCAAAAAATAAGTCCCTATGAAATGGTATTGCAATATAAAATGGATGTTGCAGGGATTGAGAGGATACATATCTTGTGCTGAACGGTAGAACCAGAGACGCGCCTGCGGTTGAAGGCGGTAAATTCAGAACCAATCTGCGTAGACATTGGTTCGGTGAGTGAGTAGTAAACGTGTGGAACAGAGGCTCCCGAGGGAGACACTCGGTGGAAGCAGAAAGTGCTGATTGTTTCAAGAACAAATGAGATGGATTTCTGTCGGAAATAGTATCTAGGGACTCTTGAAGAGGAGAGATTTGCAAGGCTATGGGGCAGGAGTCGGACTGAGTGGGCAGCTCTTCCAAAGAGCCAGCACAGCACAATGGGCCAAACAGCCTCCTTCTGTGCTATAATACTCTATGATTCTCTGATTCTTTCATCTCCTGCCCTCCACCCTCCCTGATCCCAACCCTCAGTCCAAATTCCTGACTGTCCAGTGTCTTGGGAGGTCCTCCCAGGGTGAAAGTCAGGTGCTGTGTCAGTGTCATTTTGTATTGTATTGTGTTATGATCCTGGCTGATGGGCCCGATGTGAGTCTCACTGTGACTGTAATGACTGTTCTCCTCTGTGCTCCAGGTCTACGCACAGTCTCCAAATGGCGAAGACTTCCGAGACACCTCCTCCTACCCCTCGTCCAAGGCTCCCAGCTCCATGTTCTCCAGCTCATTCCTCATGCCAGGTAGAAGGTTGCTTGCTTGCTCGCTCGGTCTATTGCTTGCTCGCTCGCTCGCTGTGTGTCCAACCATCTCTCTCTCCCCCCTCCCTCCCCCTGTATATACTGTAAAATGTAGTGACTGTGGGCGAAACGTGGCAGCCAATTGAGCACAGCAAATTGGATCCAGCGCCTATCACATCGGGAGGACGTCCCAAAGCGCTTCACAGGGCGAAACCTTAGACAAGTTTCCTTACTCCACACACACAGACAGACACACACACGTCTCTGTTTACCACCAGTAAGTACCCACTTAGTCGATTGGCGGATCACTTTTCCAGAGGTAACAGTCCCTCCAATAAAATAAAATTGATCACTCAATCCACGACTGTTTGTGTGGACGTCGATGGGCGCAATTGGCTGCCGCGTTTCAGTCACAAAATACAGTCACTGCACTTTACAGTGTATCCTGTGAAGCGCTTTGAGACGTCTCGAAGACATGATAAGGCGCTGTATCAAATGCAAGGATTATTGTATAAAGTGTAGTGACTGTGTGTTTTGTGGGCCATTGCCTCAGACCTCAAGGTACGGAGTTGGGAGTTGCTGGGGAGCGGGGGGTGGGGTGGAGGAGGCAGGGGGCAATGCCCTGGGGGAGGGGGCAAGGCCCTGGGGGAGGGGGCAGGAGGCAATCCCTGGGGGGGGTGAGGTACGAGGCAATTCCCGGGGGGGGTGGAGGGGTGCAGGGGGCAATGCCCTGGGGGTCTGGGCACTGGCGCTGGCTATGCCCACACTCTCTGTCCCCAGCACAGCGCTGATCAGGGCTTCCAGCCTTATCACCACCTGCTCTTTTATAGCCTGATAAACCCTGGCAGCTGTTACTTCACATCTGTCTCAGGCTGTGGCTCAGTCTCTCTCTCTCTCTCTCTCTCTCTCTCTCCTCTGAGTCAGAAGGTTGTGGGTTCGAGCCCCCGCGTCAGGACTTAGAATCACACAGTCTAAGCTGACGCTCCAGTGCAGCGCTGGGGGGGGTGTTGCATTGTCGGAGACGCCATTTTTCGGATGAGACATTAAACCTCACTCTCTCCCCGTCTGTGCCCTATTCAGGTGGACGTTAAAGATCTCCCGCGGCGCTATTCGAAAAGCGAAGGGAGTTTCTCTCTCTCCGGGTGTCCTGGCCGACAATCCCCCAAATAAAATTGGTCACTCAAGCCAAGGCTGTTTGTGGGACACTGCTGTGCACAGACTGGCTGCCACGTTTGCTTACAAAACACACAGTCACTGCACTTCGCAGTATATCCTGTGAAGCGTTTTGAGATGTCCTCCCGATGTGATATTAATAATAATAATCCTTGTATTTAATATAGCATCTTATCACGTTGTTGAGACGTCTCAATGTGCTTCACAGGATTCACTGCAAAGTATAGTGACTGTGTGTTTTGTGGGCGAAATGTGGCAGCCAATTGCACACAGCAGTGTCCCACAAACAGTGGTGGATTGAGTGACCACATTATTATTATTTTATTTATTTTTTTTGGAGGGATTATTACCCCTGGAAAGTGATCCGCCAATCGACTAACAAGCGGGTTCCTAAAAGGTGCTGTGTCAAATGTAAAGATTATTATTGTTGTTGTTGTTGATGTTGTTGATGTTGATGATGTTGGCAGCTGGCAATGATTGGGAGTTGGTTTGTTTGTGTGTGAGTGAGTTTCAAGATCCTCTCACTCGTCTTCAAACCCCTTCACGCCCTGGCACCTCCCTCCCCACCTCTCTCACCTGCTCACCCCCCACTCCACCACCCGCTGCCTCCGCTCGACTGGCTCTGGCCTCCTGCTTGGCCCCCGCCCCCTCCGCTCCACCATCGGTGGCCCCGCTCTGAGCCACTGCGCCACAAAACACTGTCACTCTCTCCCCCCAATCCCTCCCTCCACCTCGCCCCTTCCTTCCCCATCTTCAGTCGCGCCTGAAAACCTTTCTCTTTGCTCAGTGCCTAGAGTCCCCTCCCCCTCCCTCCCCCCAGCTCGAGGTCAGGCTCCGTCACTGTCAAGCGCTCTGCACGCTGCCCTGGGTGAGGGGCGCTGTGTTATTGTTGATGTTGATGTTGTTGTTGTTGAGTCAGTGAGTGTTTGTTTGTTCTCAGACGGTCATCACAACTCCTCAGATCTGTGGGGCCCGTCGGGGCCGATTGCCCAGGGTAACTATGGAGGTGTTCAGGGCCCTCCGCCCTCTCACATGTCCCAGTCCAACAGCTACAACACTCTGCACCCCACCGACAGATTGGTGAGTCTTCCCTCCTTCCGTTTCCCTCGCATACTTGGCTCCATTCCTGTGCCTCCTCCCCACATGGCTGTGATTGGCAGAGTGGGTCAAGTCAAGCAATGGGTGGGTGGGTGGGTGAGTTGTGGGCAATGCCCACTTCTGATTGGCAATCAGTTGTGGGTGGTGGGGGCTAAGGGCTGTGATTGGCGGAATGGGTTGGGGTTGATGGGGGGAGGGGAGCAGGCATGACCCCAGTTACCCCCGCCCCCCCCAGCTACACCAATGCTCACAGGATAACCCCCCCCCCCCTCACTCTTCCTACAGAACTACACCCCCTCAGACGTCAACACTCCGCTGCCCCCAGTCACCAGCTTCCACAGGAGCAGCGGGACAGGAGCCCCCTTTGTCACATCACCTCACACACCACCCCTCAATGTCTCGGACACCATCATGGGTAAGTCATCGGTCTGTGGGACTGGGGGGTGAACCAGTCTGACACCCATACACCCGTCACCGTGATCTGCCGGGTGTCTGACACACAAGGAAACCCATCACCAAACCCATCACCGTGACCAGCCGGGTGTCTTGACACACACGGAAACCTGTCACCGTGACCAGCCGGGTGTCTTGACACACACGGAAACCCGTCACCGTGACCAGCCGGGTGTCTTGACACAGAAACTCATACACAGACACACACACACAGTCTTGACACACACACACACACACACATAAATACAGATACACACAGACACTTACACATTATGACACACACATTCGGACACACATAGACACACTGACAAACACAGTCTAACATACACACAGACACATAGGCACACACAGGTACACACATACATAATCCTCTAATGATGGGGGTGCTGATCTCTGTTGCTTGTGTCCCCAGGGAGCAGAGGAAGCACATCAGGGAGTTCACAGACCGGAGACGCTCTGGGCAAAGCCCTAGCCTCGGTGAGAACATGTGTCGCCTCTACCCAGGCCCTACGTGTGTGTCTGTGGGTGGGTGTGTGTGCACCTGTATGCGTGTGTGTCTTTGTGTATTTGTCAGGCTCTGTGTGTTTGGGGAGTGTGTGTGTGTGGGGGGTGAGGATGCTGAACACAATCTGATGATTAATGTTAAGAGCGACAGTGAGTCAGTCAGTGAGAGACTGATTCAGTCAGTCAGTCGGAGCCACTGGCTCTCATTTACCCTTTTAAATCCTGTCAGAGAGAAGAGGCCCCAAAAAGGGGGGCATATTATCTTAGCCCTCACTGGCTCTGTGTCTGCGCTCTCTCTCTCTCTCTCGCTTGCACAATTTCTCTCTCTCTGTTTTCCTCTGAGTCTGTGTGTATGTGAGTGTGTGCGTGTGTTAGTGTGCGTGTGTGTATGTTGGCAGACCCAGAGTTCTTCCTGATACCCCCCCCCACCCCCACGCCCCGAAAAACAATTCCTAACCTCAACACTTCCTCTGCCGCCTCCCCCCAGCGGTTGTGTTTGTGTGTCTCTCTTTCCTGTCTGTGTGTGTGAGTGTGCTTGTGTGTGTGCGTGCGTGTGTGTCTGTCTCTCTCATTGAAACCAGAGCCTTTCCCTTCCCGTTTAAAAAGAGAAACAGCTGCTGGGAATGAAACCGTACAAAGGCGGTGAGAGACTAAGGAGGGCTAGCGAACCCTTTAATACAGTCAAACACAGTCGCTCACACACACACTCGCTCTCTCTCGCTTCTGAGTCAGGAGATTGTGGGTTCAAGCCCCACCACCAACACACACACACACGTCGGAGATTCTGAGCTCACAGTCTAGGCTGACATTCCAGTGCAGCGCTGGTGGGGGAGAGAGGGAAGGAGAGACATTGTCAGAGACACTGTCCTTTTCAGACGAGACGTTGAACCAAACTTATCCTGCCCATAAGTTTTTCTCTTTCTCTGTCTCCCTCCCTCTCCAGTCTCTCTTTGTGTGTGTGTGTGTGTGTGTGTCTCTCTCTCTCTCAGTTCATTCCAATCCAGAGGGACTGTGTAGTGTTTGTTCCAAAACCATCACAACTCATTCCCTGAGACACTGATCAGGGTTTAATGAACGGTGCGTTTTGGATGAGGAATTTTCAAAGAAAATGTAACCCTTCCAGTGCTGGGACTTTACTGCATTTTACGAGCAACAAAATACGCATTCCCCTGCCTTTAGCACAGAACATCTCCAAAGTTCTTTGTAGGCTTTTACTGAGAAGCGTAGTGACTGTGTTTTGTCCCCGCAACCAGCCATGTTCAGCCAATACACAATGTTAAGTACTCCCGAGATGCTACCCTGTGTGATGGGCACTGTGTAAATGCCCCACCATCAACAGTCAGGCCTTTAGCCTCTCTCTGCCTCCACCCTCTGGAACTCCATCCCACAGTCCCTCCGTCTCGCCCCCTCCCTCACCTCCTTCAAGGCCCGTCTCAAGATCTTCCGTCCCTTCGGTCACCCTCCCACCCCCACCCTCCCTCCACCTCCTGATCCCAACCCCCAGCTCAGCGCCAACCCCCTGACTGTCCAGCGCCTCGGGACGTCCTCCCGATGTGAGAGGCGGGCGCTGGGTAAATATCATGTGTTATTGTTGTTGGGCTGTTGTTGTTGACTCTCTCTCCCTCCTCACTCACTCCTCTCCTGTTACAGATCTACTCCCCTGAACACACCAGCAACACTTACGCCTCCAGCCCGTCCACTCCAGTTGCATCTCCGCCATCTCTGACAAGTAAATTTCCTTCCCTATCACTCCCCTTCCCCACTCTTTCCCTCCCTCACTCCTTCCCTCCCTACCTCTCTCCCCCTCTCTCTCTCACTCTTCCTCTCCCTCGCTCCCTCCCGCACTCTCTGTAATAGTTTATTGTCTATTGACTGTCTGTCTGTCTCTCTCTGTAGGTTCCACACAATGGTCCAGATCTGCCGGTCAGACCTCTGCCTCGCCCGGGTATGAGAGTTCCCTGCACTCACTGGTAAGCTCTCGCTCTCCCTCCCCCTCTCTCTCCCTGTGACTGAGTGCTACACAGGGAAGCACCCCCCAAATCTCAACAGATTTACTTGTCAGAGTGTGTGAACACATTAGGGTGTATGTGCACACGTTGGGGTCTGTGTATAGTGTGTTGCTGTGTGTGAGTTGCAGTGTGTGTAGTGTGTGTGTGTGCGTGTGTAGGTGTGCGTGTGTAGGTGTGTATGCGTGTGTAGGTGTGTGTGTTGCTGTGTGTGTGTGTGTGTTGCACTGTGTGTAGTGTGTGTGTTGCAGTGTGTGTAGTGTGTGTGTTGCAGTGTGTGTGTTGCAGTGTGTGTGCTGAATACTTGCTCTGCTCTGCATGGCTTTGCTAACCAACACCCCCCCAACTCTCTTTACCTCCCTTTAGAAGCCCCCCCCTGACTGGCCGGTCAAGGAACACTTGCACGAAGCATTGTCTGTCTTAATGGATGTGTGTGAGGTAGTCGTTCATTAACCCTTTGCTGCCACCCCCCCCCACACACACCCTTCCCTGATCCCCTCTTTCCCTCCCTCCCTCCTCTCCCGCTCTGCCTGCTCCCTGCCTCTCTACCACTCCTTCGGTCACCCTCCTACCCCACCCGCCACCCCTCCTGATCCCAACCCCCAGCTCGGGTCCAGATCCCTGACTTCCAGCACCTTGGGGCGTCCTCCTCACGTGACAGGCTCTATTGCCTATATTCCTGGCTCAATCTTGCACCTGAAGACTTTACTCATCAACCGTACCTACAGTCATCTCCCCCTCTCCCTCCCCCCGGCTCAGTGTCAGGCTCTGCCACTGTCGGGCGCTCTGGGGCGCTGCCCTGCGTGAGGGGCGCTGTGTCATTAAACCTTTAACATATTTTGCGTTTCGCCCACAAAATGCGCAGTCACATCTTTACAGTGTATCCTGTGAAGCGCTTTGAGACATCTCAAAGACGTGATAATAATAATAATCCTTGCATTTGATACAGCGCCTTATCACGTTGTCAAGACGCTTCACAGGATCCACTGGAGAGTGTAGTGACTGTGTTATTGTTAATAATAATGTCTGGTCTGTTCCTGCAGCAAACCCGGATGGAGGATCGTTTAGACAGACTGGATGATGCCATTCACATCCTGAGGAACCATGCTGTGGGCCCCTCGGCCAGTCTGCCCCCTGGGGCCGGGGACCTGCACAGTCTCCTCTCCCCCTCCTCTCACGCCAGCCTGGTGGGGGCCCTGGGCTCAGCATACCCCTCCCCCAGCATAGCCCCTGTCTCCCGCACAGCCTCCATGGTGAGAGAGAGCATCACCCTGTGTGTGTGTGTGTCTCTCGTTCTGTCACTGTATCTGTGTGCGTCACTCTCTCGCTCTGTCACCCTGTGTGTGTGTCTGTGTCTCTCACTCTATCACTGTGTGTGTGTTGCTGTGTCACCCTGTGTCTGTGCCTCTCACTGTGTCATACTGTGTCTGTGTCTCTCACTCTGTCACTGTGTGTGGGTATGTCTTGCTCAATCTGTCTGTCTCTCTCTCATGTTCTCGCTCTCATTCTGCTCCCACTCTCTCACTTTCTCATGCGAGAGTCGATGTGAAATAGCCCCACAGTTTGGGGTGGAAATCATATGCAGCTTTTCTCACCTGTTGTGTGGAGTGTGAGTCAGCCCGGCACGGAGGGCTGGGGGGGTGTTGTGTTTGATGTTTGGCTGTTAAATGCGGGGTGGGGTGGGGGGGGGGAGTGTGTGGGGGGGTAGACAGACAGACACGCCCTGTTCGTGCTCCCTTTGGCGTCTGCCAGTGTTGATAAGACAACGAGCTTGCCAGAGGTTTCGCAAGCGACTAGCTGACATCTCTGTCTGTCTGTCTCTCTCTCTCCCCGGAGATGTTCTCTCTACCACAGGAGATTCATTTTGATGTCAACGTCTTAATTAAGTTGTCACCTCCCTCGCATTTGACCTGGCGCCTTTCACCCTGGGAGGATGTTTCGAAACGCTTCACAGCACTCACTGGAAAATGTAGTAACTGTGTGTTTAGCAAGGGAGCCGGTTTGTGCCCAGCGACGTCCCCGCCAACAGCCGCGAAGTGAGCCAGCGGTTTAATATGTCGGCCTGAACACCGGGTGGGGGGGTGGGGAGAGAGGAAACCCCTTCTCTTCTCTCCCCCCCCCCCCCCAGAGAGAGAGAGAGAGACAGGCAAAATCCTGCAAAGCGCTTTGAGACATTCCCCGCCCCCACAATCCCACACGAGAGAAACAGCATGAAGCTGAGAGAGGGTCAGAGTCGCTGATTGCAAAAGCAGGCGACACGAGAGAGAAACGGAGGGAGGGAGAGGGTGGACGGGGGGAGGGGGAAGAACTGTGGCTGTGGAATTTTGAATGCTTTTGTTCGAGGTTGCTGTTAGCCAGTCTCTCAGCCTCTCTCCCCATCCTCCCCCCTGTATCCTGGCCATCAGCCACACATAGGACAGCTGTATGCAAATACATCAAACAAAGCGTTGGTTTAAACAACCTTTGGCTTCCCATCCCCCGCTCCGCAAACTCTCCCTACACCTGTTGTCTACATTCCTCCCCATCTCACTTCTTTGTCTTGGTGCAGAGTTCTCTCTCGCTCTCTCTCTCTCTCTCCCTTGCCCCCCCACCCACTTCCCTCCCCGACTTCCAAAACAGTCACTGCTTTGAGATATTCCCCACCGACCCATCTCTCTCTCTCGCCGTTTGTGCCCTGTTCATGTGGACGTTAAAGATCTCCCGTGGCGCTGTTGGGGGGGGGGGAAGAGATGGGAGTCTCTCTTTTTCCCGGTGGCCGGGCCGACAGATAAAATCACTGGCCTCGCTTCACGGCTGTTTGTGAGGACGTCGCTGTGTGCAAATGGACTGCCAGTGAAACACACAGTCACTACACTTTACAGCGAGTGCTGTGCAGATGTAAGGGTGATCAGGGCTAAATTTCAAGTCTGTTGTCGCCACATGTCAACATTGATTGGCCTTGTTTAATGGCGAGTCTTTGTCGCCACTTGGTGTCCAGGACTCAATACTGCAGCCTCTGTGGTTTAGTTCAGCCATCTTGAGAGTTGCTTTGTGAGTCACTAAACGACACTGAATCCTGTGAAGCACTTTGAGACGTCCTGAGATGAAAGGTGCTGTGTGTGATGTAAAGCCCTTTGAGACGTCTCGACAATGTGAAAGTGAATGGAAGGCTGATTATCAGGGCTGACTCTGTGTTCTCCCTCTCACAGGTTGGGTCTCATCGTGATGAAGGAGCTAACCTGCCCTCTGGCCTCTCTGGGCTGCCCTCAGTCGTATCTGCTGCCCTGGCTGCAGCCGGCCTCAGCCACCAGGCCCAGGACATGTGCCGAGGTGAGGCTCACTGCCCGGGGAGAGAGAGACACACACACACACAGTGATAGTCCTGTAGCTCAGTGGTTAGAGCACTCGCTTTGCAAGCGAGAGACCTGAGTTCAATTCCAGGCAGAGGGCGAAACCTTGGGCAAGTTTCCTTACTCCACACAGAGCCTAATAATAATCCCTCCAAAACCCAAAACAATAATAAATTGGTCATTTTCAATCTACGACTGTTTGTGGGACATCGCTGTGCGCAATTGGCTGCCGCGTTCGCCCACAAATATACAGTCAATTCACTTTACAGTCTATTCTGTGAAGCGCTTTGGGACGTCCTCCCGACGTGAAAAGCGCTATATCAAATGCAAGGATTATTATTATTATTATTATTATAGTCAAATCCACGCATACACACACACACAGATACTCACACTGATACAGGCATACACACACACAGTCACACAAGCGAGAGGACCCGGGTTCGATTCCCGGATGGGACAGGTCAGGGTGAAACCTTAGGCAAGTTTCCTTACTCCCAACACACACAGACGCGCACACACACAGTGATGAGGCACTGAGTCAGATCAGGATGATTATTATGGTTGTCTCGCTCATGCCTCCCCCAGCCTTTACGTCGGGAGCTCAGAGCCTGGTGTCGGCCTTGTCCGCGGAGGCCAAAGTGGGGGAGGACAAGGAGAAGGAGAACCTGGGCTCCCAGCTCGATGATGACCTGTCAGAGGACGATGATGATGATGATCGTAAAGACAAGTCCAGCCGGAGCCGGGCTAGGTAGGTACACAGCTCCCCCACCTCTCCCGCATCTTCCTCTTCACTCCTAGCCACAGGGCAACAGGAGGCCATTCAGCCCCTTGAGCCTGTTCCACCATTTTATAAGATCATGGCTAATCCGTACCTCAACTCTAATTACTTCGTTTCTCTCTCTCTCTCTACCCATTGCACTCTCGTGTCCCCCACATTAACAACAACAACACAATGACATGTATAAAGTACCTTTCACGTGGGGAGGATGTCCCAAGGTGCTGGACAGACAGAGTTATGGACCCGAGTTGGGGATCAGGATGGGGCAGGGGGGGAAGCAGGGAGATAGAAAGCACGGTCAAAGAGAAGGGTCTTGAGACGGATCTTGAAGGTGGCGAGGGAGGGAGCGAGGAGGAGGGACTGCAGGATAGAGTCCAGAGGGTGGGGGCACAGTGGCTGAAGGCCCGCCCGCCAATCGTGGGGCGGGCAAGGCGGGGGACGTGAAGCAGGCCGGAGCTCGCTGAGCAGAGGGAGCGAACAGGATGGTAACGGTTTAGGAGGTGGCAGAGGTCGGGGGGAGCAAGACCATGGAGGGCTTTGAAGGTGAGGACCAGGATCTTGAACTGTATCCTCTGGAAGCCAGTGGAGCCTCTCTCTCTCACCCTCTCCTCTGCTCCCCACAGTAACCACGAGGATGAGGACCTGAACCCAGAGCAGAAAGCCGAGCGGGAGAAGGACCGACGAATGGCCAACAACGCCCGGGAGCGACTGAGAGTCCGAGACATCAACGAGGCCTTTAAGGAGCTCGGCCGCATGTGTCAGCTCCACATGAAGAACGACAAGCCTCAAACCAAGCTGCTCATCCTGCACCAGGCCGTGTCCGTCATACTGGGGCTCGAGCAACAGGTCCGAGGTTAGTCACACAAGCCCCTCTCAAAATATTACCCCCCTTCCCCTCGAGTCGTGTAGCTCAGGGGTTAGAGCTTTCGCTTCGCAACCCAGAGGACATAGGTTCAATTCTGGGTTTAATCCCTTCAATAAATAATAACAGTAATAATGTGGGACTGTTTGTGGGATGTTGCTGAGTGCAATTGGCTGCCGCATTTTGCCCACAAAACACAATCCTGTGAAGTGTATTGAGACATCCTCCCGACATGAAAGGTGCCATGTTAATGAAAGGATGAGTAATAATGATAATAAAGATGATCCCTTTGTCTCGCTGTTTACACAGAGAGGAACTTGAACCCCAAAGCAGCGTGTCTTAAACGCAGGGAAGGTGAGAAGGTGTCTGGCGGGGGCATGGAGACAGCGTCTGCACATCTAGTCTCTCACCAAGGGCTTGGGGACGGCCCCAACCCAATGGGTCACATATAAACCAGGTATGTTCTCCATGTGTGTGTGTCAGACACCGGCTGATCACGGTGACGGGTTTCCGTGTGTGTGGGTCAGACACCGGCTGGTCACGGTGACGGGTTTCCGTGTGTGTGGGTCAGACACCGGCTGGTCACGGTGACGGGTTTCCTGTGTTTTATATTGCAGGCCGGACACTCACTCTCTGACGCTCCTGCTTGGTTCAGTGGAGGACGCAGGAGTCTCTCTCCTTTGGACCCGGATTGCAAGAATTGCTTGCGGGGGGTGGGGGGGGGAATGGACTGACACACGTGGGAATAATGGGGGAGGGATGGGGAAAAGGTGAGAGAAAGAGGGAAGGCGGGAATATTCCAAGAATTCAAATTTGGGTCGGGTGCAAAAGGCTGGCGAACTTTTGGGGTCCTGACTTCACAAGCTGCCTCTGTCGCACCTCTCCCTGCCCCTTCCCCCCCACTCTGTCCATTCCCCCCACCCTCCCACCCCACAGATGAAAAAAGACAGTATTTATCCTTTATCCTTCCCCCTCCCTCCCTCTCTCCCTCATTTGTTGTGTGGTTTGAGGTCACTGGAGGAGGGGAAAACAAGGCATTTCAGGGGAGTCTCTGTAGGTTGTATGTGACCTGGTGGGTGGAGGGAACGGTGGATTAAGCACTTGAGGAGGCATTGGGTCCTACCAAGCATTCATTAGGGGTGGATGAGGCAGGAGAGAGAGGAAACTGGGACTACACTCTCCCTCTCCCCTCTTCCCCCCTCTACTTCCTCCTACCCCCAATGTAATGGTGCATTTAGTTTGGTCAGTGAGCAACACACAGATCTGGGTACTCATTCCCTCTATTTCCCCCCCCCCCACCCTCTACACTGCATCCGTCCACACTCCCAGGTCAGGGTTAGAGACACAGTAAAGCTCCTCTACACTGTGTGTCCACACTCCCAGGTCAGGGTTACAGACACAGTAACGCTCCTCTACACTGTGTGTCCACACTCCCAGGTCAGGGTTACAGACACAGTAACGCTCTACACTGCATCCGTCCACACTCCCAGGTCAGGGTTAGAGACACAGTAAAGCTCCTCTACACTGTGTGTCCACACTCCCAGGTCAGGGTTAGAGACACAGTCCCTCTACACTGTGTGTCCACACTCCCAGGTCAGGGTTACAGACACAGTAACGCTCCCTCTACACTGTGTGTCCACACTCCCAGGTCAGGGTTACAGACACAGTCCCTCTACACTGTGTGTCCACACTCCCAGGTCAGGGTTACAGACACAGTAACGCTCCTCTACACTGTGCGTCCACACTCCCAGGTCAGGTTTAGCATGGGGATGGAGGGGGAAAGTGGTGTGGTTGGAGTAGGGGTGGAAGGGAATGGCGTTAAGCTTAAAACAGAAAGGAAAATCTCGAAGGAAAAAAAAGACTTATTTTTTCTCTATTCTTTTAGCATTTTTATACAATAATCTTTTTAAAAAAAATTAAATATTAATCTTCATAGCTATTGAGAATTTTTTTTACGAAAGACATACACCCCAAAAAACAGAGTTCTGAGCGAGGCCGGTTTATTTTTGAAACGTATTATTTTAGGATTGTTTTTTAGAGACTTTTTAGACGAGATTATTTTGTTAGCGGAGTTTTTGCTATAAATTGCTGTTGTTGACAAGTGAGCCACGTTGCCTTCGCTCCCAGTCATTCTCTCTCTCTCTCTCACACACACACTACAGACAGTAATACTAATCCTGGCATTTGACCAAGCGCCTCATCACGTCTTTGAGATGTCTCTAAAGCGCTTCACAGGACACACTGTAAAGTGCAGTGACTGTGTTTTGTAAGGAGGAATGGTACCCAGGTGGGTATAAGCCTTCTCTTTCCGCCCCCCAACCCACATGCAATGTATAACAACAACTTGCATTTATATAGCACCCTTCACGCAGAGTAGCGTCTCGGAGCGCTTAAGTGTGAGTTGTTATTTGTGGGGTGGGGTGA
>NW_024705963.1:0-18685 GCF_018977255.1 Callorhinchus milii | reverse complement strand
CCACCCGGTCTCTCTCACCCGGTCTCTCTCACCCGGTCTCTCTCACCCGGTCTCTCTCACCCGGTCTCTCTCACCCGGTCTCTCTCACCCGGTCTCTCTCACCGGTCTCTCTCACCCGTCTCTCTCACCCCGGTCCTCTCACCCGGTCTCTCTCACCGGTTCTCTCTCACCCGGTTCTCTTCACCCGGTCTCTCTCACCGTCTCTCTCACCCGTCTCTCTCACCCGGTCTCTCTCACCGGTCTCTCTCACCCGTGTCTCTCTCACCCGGTTCTCTCTCACCCGGTCTCTCTCACCCGGTCTCTCTCACCCGGTCTTCTCTCACCCGGTCTCTCTCACCCGGTCTCTCTCACCCGCGTCTCTCTCACCCGGTCTCTCACCGGTCTCTCTCACCCGGCTCTCTCACCCGGTCTCTCTCACCCGGTCTCTCTCACCCGGTCTCTCTCACCCGGTCTCTCTCTCACCCGGTCTCTCTCACCCGGTCTCTCTCACCCGGTCTCTCTCACCCGGTCTCTCTCACCCGTGTCTCTCTCCCCGGTTCTCTCACCCGGTCTCTCTCACCGGTCTCTCTCACCCGGTCTCTCTCACCCGGTCTCTCTCACCCGTCTCTCTCACCCGGTCTCTCTCACCGGTCTCTCTCACCCGGTCTCTCTCACGGGGCCCGGTCTCTCTCACCCGGGTCTCTCTCACCCGTCCTCTTCACCCGGGTCTCTCTCACCACCCGGTCCTCTTCCTCACCCGGTCTCTCTCACCCGGTCTCTCTCCCCGCGTCTCTCTCCCGGCTCTCCCCCGGTCTCCCCCCCCCCCCCGGTCTCTCTCACCGGTCTCTCTCACCCGGTCTCTCTCACCCGGTCTCTCTCACCCGGTCTCTCTCACCCCGGTCTCTCCCCCGGTCTTCTCACCCGGTCTCTCTCACCCGGTCTCTCTCACCCGGGTCTCTCTCACCCCCCCCCCCGGTCCTCTCCCCGGTCTCTCTCACCCGGTCTCTCTCACCCGGTCTCTCTCACCCGGTCTCTCTCACCCGGTCTCTCTCACCCGGTCTCTCTCACCCGGTCTCTCTCACCCGGTCTCTCTCACCCGGTCTCTCTCACCCGTCTCTCTCACCCGGTCTCTCTCACCCGGTCTCTCTCACCCCGGTCTCTCTCACCCGGTCTCTCTCACCCGTCTCTCTCACCCCGGTCTCTCTCACCCGGTCTTTCACCCGTCTCTCTCACCCGGTCTCTCTCACCCGGTCTCTCTCACCCGGTCTCTCTCACCCGGTCTCTCTCACCCGGTCTCTTCTTCACCCGGTCTCTCTCACCCGGTCTCTCTCACCCGGTCTCTCTCACCCGGGTCTCTCTCACCCGGTCTCTCTCCCCGGTCTCTCTCACCCGGTCTCTCTCACCCGGTCTCTCTCACCCGGTCTCTCTCACCCGGTCTCTCTCACCCGCGTCTCTCTCACCCGGTCTCTCCTCTCCACCCGGTCTCTCTCACCCGTCTCTCTCACCCGGTCCCCCCTCCCCCCGGTCTCTCTCACCCGGTCTCTCTCACCCGGTCTCTCTCACCCGGTCTCTCTCACCCGGTCTCTCTCACCCCGGTCTCTCTCACCGGTCTCTCTCACCCGGTCTCTCTCACCCGGCTCTCTACCCCGGTCTCTCGCACCCGGTCTCTCTCACCCGGTCTCTCTCACCCGTCTCTCTCACCCGGTCTCTCTCACCCCCCCCCGGTCTCTTCTCACCCGGTCTCTCTCACCCTCCCCACCCGGTCTCTCTCACCCGGTCTCTCTCACCGGTCTCTCTCACCCGGTCTCTCTCACCCGGTCTCTCTCCCCGGTCTCTCTCACCGGTCTCTCTCACCCCGGTCTCTCCTCACCCGGTCTCTCTCACCCGGTCTCTCTCACCCGGTCTCTCTCACCCGGTCTCTCTCACCCCGGTCCTCTCACCCCGGTCTCTCTCACCCGGTTCTCTCACCCGGTCTCTCTCACCCGGTCTCTCTCACCCGGTCTCTCTCACCCGGTCTCTCTCACCCGGGTCTCTCTCACCCGGTCTCTCACCCGTCCTCTACCCGGTCTCTCTCACCCGGTCTCTCTCACCCGGTCTCTCTCACCCGGTCTCTCTCACCCGGTCTCTCTCACCCGGTCTCTCTCACCCGGTCTCTCTCACCCGGTTCTCTCTCACCGGTCTCTCTCACCCGGTCTCTCTCACCCGGTCTCTCTCACCCGGTCTCTCTCACCCGGTCTCTCTCACCCGGTCTCTCTCACCCGGCTCTCTCACCCGGTCTCTCTCACCCGGTCTCTCTCACCCGGTCTCTCTCACCCGGTCTCTCTCACCCGGTCTCTCTCACCCGGTCTCTCTCACCCGGTCTCTCTCACCTTCCCCCCGGTCTCTCTCACTCCCCCGGTCTCTCTCACCCGTGTCTCTCTCACCCGGTCTCTCTCACCGGTCTCTCTCCCCGGTCTCTCTCACCGTTCTCTCCCCCCTCACCCGGTCTCTCTCACCCCGTGTCTCTCTCACCGGTCTCTCTCACCCGGTCTCTCTCACCCGGTCTCCTCTCTCACCCGGTCTCTCTCACCCGGTCTCTCTCACCGGTCTCTCTCACCGGTCTCTCTCACCCGGTCTCTCTCACCCGGTCTCTCTCACCCGGTCTCTCTCACCCGGTCTCTCTCACCCGGTCTCTCTCACCCGGTCTCTCTCACCCGGTCTCTCTCTCACCCCGGTCTCTCTCACCCCGGTCTCCTCACCCGGTCTCTCTCACCCGGTCTCTCTCACCCGGTCTCTCTCACCCGGTCTCTCTCACCCGGGTCTCTCTCACCCGGGTCTCTCTCACCCCGGTCTCTCTCACCCGGTCTCTCTCACCCGGTCTCTCTCACCCGGTCTCTCTCACCCGGTCTCTCTCACCCGGTCTCTCTCACCCGGTCTCTCTCACCCGGTTTCTCTCTTCACCCGGTGGTCTCTCTCACCCGGTCTCTCTCACCCGGGTCTCTCTCACCCGGTCTCTCTCACCCGGGTCAGTCTCTCTCAACCCGGTCTCTCTCACCCCGGTCTCTCTCACCCGGTCTCTCTCACCCGGTCTCTCTCACCCGGTCTCTCTCACCCCGGTCTCTCTCACCCGGTCGTCTCTCTCACCCGGTCTCTCTCACCCCGGTCTCTCTCACCCGGTCTCTCTCACCGTCTCTCTCACCCGGTCTCTCTCACCGGTCTCTCTCACCCGGTCTCTTCTCACCCGGTCTCTCTCACCCGGTCTCTCTCACCCGGTCTCTCTCACCGTCTCTCTCACCCGGTCTCTCTCACCCGGTCTCTCTCACCCGGTCTCTCTCACCCGGTCTCTCTCACCCGGTCTCTCTCACCCGGTCTCTCTCACCCGGTCTCTCTCACCCGGTCTCTCTCACCCGTCTCTCTCACCCGGTCTCTCTCACCCGGTCTCTCTCACCCGGTCTCTCTCACCCGGTCTCTCTCACCCGGTCTCTCTCACCCGGTCTCTCTCACCGGTCTCTCCCCCACGGCCTTCCCCCACGGCCTCTCACCCACGGCCTCTCACCCACGGCCTCTCACCCACGGCCTCTCACCCACGGCCTCTCACCCACGGCCTCTCACCCACGGTCTCTCCCCCACGGCCTCTCCCCCACGGTCTCTCTCACTCACGGCCTCCGCTCCTTCTCCGTCGGTTTCCTTCCGTCGCGTGCGAGTGACGTGAAGCGGGGGGAGGAAAAGTGGCAGCAAGCAACGCCGACGTGACGTCACGACCGGTGGTGGTGATGACGTCACGACCTGTGGAGGACAAAGTGACGTGACGTCACGGCTGCTTGCGTTGTTGTGGCCGAAACGTCGTGAGAATAATTTTATTGTTTTATTTTTATTATTTTATTATTTCCATTCTACGTGATTTTACCGAAAGAACCAAGAACCCATTGACTCAACACTGCCCATAGACTCAACACTGCACATAGACTCAACACTGTCCATAGACTCAACACTGCCCATAGACTCAACACTGCACCATAGACTCAACACTGCCCATAGACTCAACACTGCCCATAGACTCAACACTGCACCATAGACTCAAACACTGCACCATAGACTCAACACTGCACCATAGACTCAACACTGCACCATAGACTCAACATGCACCATAGACTAACACTGCCCATAGACTCAACACTGCACCATAGACTCAACACTGCACCATAGACTCAACACTGCACCATAGACTAAACACTGCCCATAGACTCAACACTGCACCATAGACTCAACACTGTCCAAGACTCAACACTGCACCATAGACTCACACGTCCATAGACTCAACACTGTCCAAGACTCAACACGTCCATAGACTCAACACTGCACCTAGACAACACGCCCCAAGACTCAACACTCCATAGACTCAACACTGTCCATAGACTCAACACGTCCATAGACTCAACACTGCACCATAGCTCAACACGCACCATAGACTCACACTGCCCATAGACTCACACTACACCATAGACTAACACGCCCATAGACTAACACTGCCCATAGACTCACACTGCCCATAGACTCAACCACCCATAGACTAACACTGCACCATAGACTCAACACTGCACTAAGTGGTGGTGGGGGGGGGAGACGTCCCCGCGGCGGGCGCTTGGTGGTTGGAGAGAGACATGACGTCACGTCGAGCAGGAAATGGTGACGTCACGACCGAGTCGCCCGAGTCTGCGTGAGTCCCGCGTCTTTGTGTCACTGTGGGAGAATCTTCACCCGTGTGTCTGGTCTGTGGTGTCTGGTCAATCTGTGGCCATCCGTGTGTGTGTGTGTCTGTATCGGTCTGTGTGTACGGTAGGGGGCACAGGTGGTGCATCAGCCAGTCATCTCGGTCATCTCGGTCAGTCGACCCGTGGCACCTGGGCCTGCCCCGTGACCTCCTGCCAGCGGGCGTTCGACACTTCACGTGGCAGCCTCAAGGTGCACTTGGCCTGGCACAAGCGTCGTGGTGACGTCACCGCCACTTAGTGGCGAATGGCGGTTGGTTGTTGTGTGTGTCAATCTGTGGCCATCTGTGTGTCTGTCTGTATCCGTCGTGTCTGTTAATCTGTGTCCATCTGTGTCTGTCTGTATCGGTCTGCGTCTCTGTTCCAATCTGTGTGTGTGTCTGTATCCATCTGTGTGTGTGTCAATCTGTGGCTATCTGTGTGTGTCCGTCTGTGTGTCAATCTGTGGCCATCTGTATGTGTCTGTTGTGTCAATCTGTGGCCATCTGTGTGTGTCTGTCTGTATCCGGTCTGGCGTCCTCTGTTCCAATTTGTGTGTTGTATCCGTCTGTGTGTGTGTCAATCTGTGGCCATCTGTGTATGTGGTCTGTATCCGTCTGTGTATGTCAATCTGTGGCCATCTGTGTGTTTCGTTCAGTGGCCATCTGTGTGTGTCTGTATGTATCGATCTGTGTCAATCTGTCTGTCAAACTGTGGCCATCTGTGTGTGTCCGTCTGTGTGTCAATCTGTGGCCATCTGTGTGTGTCTGTCTGTATCGGTCTGCGTCTCTGTTCCAATCTGTGTGTGTCTGTATCCGTCTGTGTGTGTGTCAATCTGTGGCTATCTGTGTGTGTCCGTCTGTGTGTCAATCTGTGGACCATCTGTGTGTGTCTGTCTGTATCGGTCTGCGTCTCTGTTCCAATCTGTGTGTATCCGTCTGTGTGTGTCAATCCGGCATCTGTGTGGGTCGTGTCGTCAATCTGTGGCCATCTGTGTGTTTCGTTCAGTGGCCATCTATGTGTGTCTGTCTGTATCGATCTGTGTCAATCTGTCTGTGTGTCAAACTGTGGCCATCTGTGTGTGTCCGTCTGTGTATGTGTGTCAATCTGTGGCCATCTGTATGTGTCTGTGTGTCAATCTGTGGCCATCTGTGTGTCTCTGTCTGTATTCGTCTGTGTGACAAGGCCGTAGCCATGGAGTCAACATTGGGGGGGACCAAATCTTCCAAGGGGTCTGGGGTCCCCCTCCCCCAGAAAAAATCAATCTAAATTTGAAAACGAACTTCCTGCCATTTCCTGCCTAAAATATAAAAAAATCACTAACACATGGGATGGACTTATTTATTTATTTTGTACAATAATGTATAATAGTGTATTGTATTACATTGCTCCGTTTTTTTTCTTTTTTACCTTTTCTTGTTTCATTGTATGTAATGGCAGAGATTAGGGATTAATAAAGTACAACCATAACCACTATAATATAAACAGAAATCTATTTTATAGCAATATATTGGGGGGGGGGGGGCATTTTGAGCATATTTGAATATTGGGGGGGGTGGTATGTCCCCCCCCCCCCAATATATATTATAATTACGGCCTTGCTGTGTGATAATCTGTGGCCATCTGTGTCTGTATCCGTCTGTGTCTCTGGGTGTATGTCAATCTGTTTCCATCCATGTATGTGTGTCTGTGTCTTAGTATGTGTCTTAGTCTGTGTATCTTAGTCTGTGTCTCTGGGGTGTGTAAATCTGTGTCCATCTGTGTGTCTGTGTAACCTGGTGCGGTGTGTAGTAAACATCACCACTGGGGAGAGAAAGGCGGCCGGGCGTGGTGCTGGCCACCCACCCCCTCGTGTACCATGGTGCCAGCCTTCATTGGCCGCTAATCGCTAACAGAACTTACTTGCCTGTTAAGGTCATACGGGGGACTTTTACCTGCCCAGCCTCTCACCTGCCCAGCCTCTCACCTGCCCAGCCTCTCACCTGCCCAGCCTCTCACCTGCCCAGCCTCTCACCTGCCCAGGCTCTCACCTGCCCAGCCTCTCACCTGTCCAGCCTCTCATCTGCCCAGGCTCGCCTGCCCAGCCTCTCACCTGTCCAGCCTCTCACCTGCACAGGCTCTCACCTGCCCAGCCTCTCACCTGCCCAGCCTCTCACCTGCCCAGGCTCTCACCTGCCCAGCCTCTCACCTGTCCAGCCTCTCACCTGCCCAGGCTCACCTGCCCAGCCTCTCACCTGCCCAGCCTCTCACCTGCCCAGGCTCACCTGCCCAGCCTCTCACCTGCCCAGCCTCTCACCTGTCCAGCCTCTCACCTGCCCAGGCTCACCTGCCCAGCCTCTCACCTGTCCAGCCTCTCACCTGCCCAGCCTCTCACCTGTCCAGCCTCTCACCTGCACAGGCTCTCACCTGCCCAACCTCTCACCTGTCCAGGCTCTCACCTGCCCAGCCTCTCACCTGCCCAGCCTCTCACCTGCCCAGCCTCTCACCTGTCCAGCCTCTCACCTGCCCAGGCTCTCACCTGCCCAGCCTCTCACCTGTCCAGCTCTCACCTGCCCAGGCTCTCACCTGCACAGCCTCTCACCTGTCCAGCCTCTCACCTGCCCAGGCTCTCACCTGCCCAGCCTCTCACCTGTCCAGCCTCTCACCTGCCCAGGCTCACCTGCCCAGCCTCTCACCTGTCCAGCCTCTCACCTGCCCAGCCTCTCACCTGCACAGCCTCTCACCTGTCCAGCCTCTCACCTGCACAGGCTCTCACCTGTCCAGCCTCTCACCTGCACAGACTGTCACCTGTCCAGCCTCTCACCTGCCCAGCCTCTCACCTGTCCAGCCTCTCACCTGCCCAGCCTCTCACCTGCCCAGGCTCTCACCTGCCCAGCCTCTCACCTGTCCAGCCTCTCACCTGCCCAGGCTCACCTGCCCAGCCTCTCACCTGTCCAGCCTCTCACCTGTCCAGCCTCTCACCTGCCCAGGCTCTCACCCGTGGGTGGAGGTTGAGGAGGACCCGTACCCACTGGCTTTGCCAGGTAGAAGGTGGCACAGCAGCAGAGTGTGTGGACTAATCTCCATCTGTTCCATCTCACTCCCTTCTACCCGTGGATGGCGGTTGAGGAGGAGCTGTACCGCCTAGCTCTGCCGGGAAAAAGCGGTACAGTAGCAGAGTGTGTGGACTAATCTCCATCTGTTCCGTCTGTTGTGGGGTGGCGCTACTCCATCGCATGCGTGGGTTTTTCTCCGGATGCTTCAGTTTCCACCCACGTATGAGCTCTCATGACTTGGCTGATAACACCTTATTATATAAAGGACCGCAGAGCTTGGGAAATATTTTTGGCTCAACGCTGGACTGCTGCCTTCCCCGCTTCTGTTTGGTTCCTCACTACTCTATGTATGTGTGTACGTTGAAATTATTTTGCACCGTGCCTTGCCAAAAGTAAACAATTTATTATTGTTACCAGGTAAGGCCCCAGCACTGAGCTATGTAGGAGCTCTTTTTCAGAAGCGACCTGGGCATCACAAATTATAGCAACTCATCAAAGTGGCTTATCATAGTATGACAATTTAGAGCAGCCAAATACTGTACTCTGAACGCGTGGTGATGTCGATTCAAAATATGGAGGGAAAAACCGGAGGACCTCGAGAAAAATCCACGCAATCATGGGGAGAGAGACACGCAAACTCCAAATATACAGATATCAGGGTCGGGATCGAACCCAAGACCTGTATACCAGCAGAGGTAGTTAACATCTCGCCACGACGCAGCCAACTGTGCTAATCGCAGGTGCGGGGAAAGGACAACAAACGAAACACAAAAAGCAGTTCTAAAGAAGTGAATTTGTCAATCGAGATGATGATTTAAAAGTGCATCATAGTTCCCAGTGGCTTCCTAATATCGGAAGGGAAGAGCGTTCCAGACGGCCACAGAAGAAGCGGATCTCAAAGCGCCGCGCAACAATGCGCCGCTGTTGCTACGAGGATGACGGTTGGAGAGTTTACATAACGACGGTTCATGCTCCTCAGATCATCAGCGAAGTGTAGCGGTTCACCCGTGAATGGATATCGTGCGGCGGCGCATCACACAATTTTTCATTTTATGATTGTTGCTTTGCCCTTGCGTGCCCCAGTGCCGACGCGGAACGGAACGGAGCGGAGATGAAGTTCTTCTGCCCGATCTGCAAGTGGCTCGTGGTCAACCTGCCCGCCCTGGACGACCACATGAAGCGGCACAAGGGGTGGACGGAGCCCGCTCTGTTCCGGTGCCCCCACTGCCCGTTCAAAACGTACAAGCTGAGCGTGTTCATCAGCCACCAGGCGACGCACGACGCGCGCGAGTCACACAAGTGCGCCGAGTGCGGCAAAGTGTTCATCGACGCCGAGGTCTTCCGCGAGCACCGGGCGGCGCACGCCGAGGAGATACCCTACATATGCGCCGACTGCGGCAAGATATTCGCCCGGTCGGACACCCTCGTTGCCCACCGGCGGGTCCACGAGGGTGGCAGGGCGTGTCGGTGCGCCGCGTGCGGCAAGGAGTTTGCAGACTCCAGGGCCCTTCACATTCACCAGAACGTCCACGGCCTGCCATCGCGACCCCCGTCCGGCGGCGAACCGGAGGGTGCCTCGGCTCAGACGTTTGACGCTCCCGCTCCCCGCGGAAACGGAGGCGGAGGAGGCGAACCAAGAAGACGGCGGACGTCCGGTGGCGGCGGTGGCGACCACTCTTTCTCCACCGGAGCGAGGCAGGCGAAGAGAAATGTGATGCCGCCGCCACGAAGCCGTTCAGCAGGCGCCCCATCTACGACCTCGCCACCACCAAGCGACAGAGCCAACCCCGCGTCCCCCTCACCTCACCTCACATAAACACACCCGCACGCATTTCCCCCCCCCCATAGAGCTCCGAGGGGAGGTCACCTGGCCGACCGGTTTTAATCCGAGAAGCCCTTATCGGGATAACTTTCACGATTTCCGGTGACCAGGGAATTGGACGACCTCCCCCGATGCTACTGCGCGGTGCTGCGACCGGCATTAAGATTGCAAGGTCGCAGCAAGGGGCCACTCGGCCACCGCGGGTGAAACGCACCACACACACCCCACACACGCACGTATCGACGGGGCCGGCAGAGGGGCATAAGCATTGTGCCCGTCAGGGCACGCGCCCTAACGGGCGCGCGCCCATTGTTAAAGAAAAACTGGGAGGGGGCGACGACAGGCGGAGCAGCATCCCTTTGATGTAGGGACGATAAAAAGGGGGCGAAAACGGGAGATCTCTCTCTTGCTCCAGGATCAGGCCACGAGACGCTCTCCAGCCCAGCGACCCGGATGTCCATGCGACGCATCGAGGTACACTGCGAGCACGGGATCAACGGACCTCCGTGGGCACCTAACCGTGAGTAAGAAGGTGCATTAGGATCATAAGCAGATAAATCGGGAATAGGCATGAAGGTATCAAAGTAGGCCAGCCTCGTCCATTCATACTGACTCAACAACCAGTCCCAGGTAGCAGACAATAAATCATTAATAGCTGATCGTGGCCTCGTGTGATCTCGTTGAGAAGTGTGAACGCATGTGGTGCTGCGTATACAGTGGCTCGCCTCGTGGGAGCGCTGCGCAGAGCGCTGCGCAGAGCGGCGCGAGAGTGGGTGTCGCGTGTGGAGCTGCGTGTGTGCGCGTACGTTCACTCCGTGTATGATACAGGTGCGCGATCATAACGTGAGTAGTCAGTGTTGAGTTGGAGTGCACGGAGCTGCGTGTGTGTGTGTGGGTGTGCATACGTTCGCTCCGTGTATGATACAGGTGCGCGATTGGTAACGTGGGTACTCGACGTGGAGACGAGTGCTGCACAGGGCGGTAGACGGGCACACGCTCGCAGCGTGCGAGAGCTGTACGTAACGGTGTATGGCGTTTGATTGATCATGCTGTGCGTACGTATGCTCGCAGCGGGGGAGCGCTGCGTGGGGCTGGATGAGTAGGGGCGTCGCGTTCGAATGCCGGCGACACCCTAGCGGGTATTAGGGCGGTGTGGCAACGCGAATGGAATAGGGGATGCGTGAGGGAGAGATCCCGGGGGCCAGGAGGGACCGCGGGGGCCAGCGGCCCCAACAGAAACGCCCCCCCCACCGCCCCCACCACCACCACCTCCTCCGGCTTTGAAACGCGGCCGGCGGCAGTGAAGGCGACGGCGGCGTCGTCGGCGGCGGCAACGACATAGAGGACGCTCCCCATCACCCACCCACCCCTACGCCCCCTCGTGTGGCCTTCGTGGCCGTGAATTTGGAGTTGGAATGAAACTCCGGCCGTTTTGATGGAACCACGGAAGAGAGGTTTGTATTTTAGTGCCATTTGTTGATGTCATAAATTCCTGACCCCGAGTCCCCCACCACCCCCCCCTCCCCCGATCTGCCGCTGTGGCGAGATGTTAACCTCCCTCGCCTGGTATGAACTCAAATATTTTTGGTTATTGCTACTAGGTAAGGCCCCACTGAGCTATGTAGGAACTCTCTTTCAGAAGCGACCTGGGCAATCACAAATGATACCAGCTCAACATATCATCATCATCACCGTGTGGAAAAAAACAAGACCCAGAGAAAAATCGACGCGACCATGGGGAGAGAGACGCAGACTCCAAATATACAGCAGCATTGGGATCATCGCAGGTTGTGGGTTCGATCCCGACCCTGACGCCTGTTGTATATTTGGAGTTTGCATGTCTCTCGCTCTCTCCCCGTGGTCGCGTGGATTTTTCTCCGGGTCCTCCGGTTTTTCCCCTCCACATTGAGAATCAACATCACCACGCATGATGTGGACATGCATAGCTGCTGCTATACATTTCCACGTGATGATGATGTCAGCCACCTGGTTGCGCTGCTATCATTTGTGATGGCCCAGGTCACTTCTGAAAAAGAGCTTCTACATAGCTCAGTAGGGGCCTTACCTGGTAACAATAAAAAATAGTTTTTAAGTAATTTATTTACTTTTCCTATACTTTGCACTCGTATCGTGTTTTGTACTTTGTTGTTGTAACTTTGCGATCCCCCGTGCCCCTACTGGACATCTGTGACAAAGAGCTTCATAGCTCATCGGATTGCCCCTGGATGAGTAACGATTCTGACTCTGAAAGTTTATTAATTTCCCCTCTCGATTGTGAAGCGGGAAGATGAAGACGGATAATAACGTTCAGGTCTGAACAGATTTACCTACGTACGTTGAACTTCCCTTCGCACCGTACATAGCCGACCGTTGATAACACTGGTCAACACACTTATTCTGGCATAAGGTATTCCAACGGGTTTAAGGTTATTTTGGGGTGCTGATTCCAAATCTGGCATCAGTTTTTGTTTATCAAATCAGGTTTTTGAGATATCAAATAGTGCATTTTCAATAAAAAACGGCAGAAGATAAATATTAAATGAATGTGGATATCTACATAAAATGATATTATAAACACACTATCCTAAAAATACAGCACCATATTTTAACACTAAAGCAGTCACTGACTCGCAACAACTTGCAACCATAAGTGACAGAGTTAATTTCGGGTAAAATCAATGTAAATGGGGTATGCCGATAGCATAAAATGAGATGTGATAGAGCAAATCTGTGATCAGATTTGGAATCAGCACCCTGAAATTAGTCTAAAACAGCTGCAAAAGTTGTTAACCAGTGTTATAGGAGGTTCGGGTGATGGGGAAGGACAACAAACTAAACACCACACCAACAAGCAGCAGCTTCCAAAGAAATTAGTTTGTCAATCTAGGCGATGACGCATAGCTCGCAGCATTTTCCTAATATTGGAAAGAGAGCGTTCCAGACGGCCGCGGAAGCATATGGGAAAGTGTCGCGCAGCCATGATGCGGTGGCTGCTGGCTTCGATTCGACGGCTGAGCCCGAAGCCGCTTCTGCTGCCGCTGCCGCCGCCGCCACCACCGCCGCCGCAGCTGCTATTGCTGCTGCTGCCGCTGCTGCTACTGCTACGAGTATGACCACCGGAGTGTCGCGTGGCGATGGTTTATAGCTCCTTGACGAGATCAGCAACGAGGGTATCGCGGTTTAGTTGTAGCCAAGCACTGTGTGACCATTGTAGAACCTTTCGATTTAAAGCTTTCGTGACTGCAGGGATTCATCTTCTTGGTTATTTGGGTAAAGTCACGTAGAAGGGAAATAATAAAATAATAAAAATTTAACATAAAATAATTCTCACGACGTTTCGGCCACAACGCAAGCAGCCGTCCTCAGGTGAAGAACAGGTATATCGGAAAGACAGCGTCTGAATGACAGACCTGTTCTTCACCTGAGGACGGCTGCTTGCGTTGTGGCCGAAACGTCGTGAGAATTATTTCATTATGTTTTATTTTTATTATTTCCCTTCTACGTGACTTTACCGAAAGAACCAAGAAGACATTGTAGAACCCTCTTCAATGGCTCCAAACACAAACACACAAACACACCCTGTACACACACATATATACACCGTGTACACACACATATATACCCCGTGTACACACACACATATATATACCCTATACAGCGACTTCTTTACTTACAAATGAGTTATGTTCCAGAGGTAAGTTGCTTTGTTAGTAAGTCCCCACTTTACTCTTGTCAATTCCAAACGTGTTGTACGGCGTGTACACTAAACACGGGAATGGCTTTGAAAGTTGTGTACTCTCCTGTAGATGCCTGTTCTGCAGATGGAGATGTCACTGGTCCTTCATGTTCTGCAGATGTAGATGTCACTGGTCCTTCATGTTCTGCAGATGTAGATGCAACTGGTTCTTCATGTTCTGCAGACATAGTGCCAGTGGTTCTTCAAGTTCTTGAGATGTAGATGCCACTGGTTCTTTACGTTCTGTAGATGTAGATGCCACTAATTCTTCACGTTCTTCAGACGTAGATGACACTGGTTCTTTAAGTTCTGCAGATGTAGATGCTACTGTTCTTCTCGTTCTACAGATGGCATGCCACTGGTTCTTCAGGTTCTGCAGATGTAGATGCCACCACCGCCATCTATTGAGCGGGCAGTTGAACTTACGACTCTCGGTCTGAACAGGCAACTGGACGCACCGGACCGGGTTTGTTCCAATCTCTGAAAGTTCGTAAGTCGAATGTTCATAAGTAGAGCAGTATCTGTTCTGTATATATTTGAGTAACAGTTACTTAAAACGCAAACACTTGAAACTGCACCGGCTTGCGGGGTTGGGGGAGGAGGTGCCAGATTTTCAAAAACATCGGACAATCACTAAATCGTCATCATTGTCTAAAATAACTTATTTTGCACATTATTGTTCGACATGTTTGTAGGTGTTGTTTTTTTCCGTGTTTTATATTCGTTTATTATATGAAGTTGGCATAAAGAAACAATACAAATAGACAAAAAGTTATCGCATTTACTGCACCATACTTAACACTCGTCTCTCAGGCTCTGCATCATGGGGTGATGTATAGACGTGCAGTATTTTCATTTTAACACGTTGGTTTTCGCGACCAATATCCATGAGTTTTTTTTGTTAGATTGCGCAAATATAAATGTAGGTAATTTATTTGAAAGGCGCCTTCCACTGTCTCAAAGCGCCTTGTAAGATTAAGCTTAAGGAAAGGCCAAGAGAAGATGAGAGCTACGTCGAATAAACTGACTTAAGATATGGTTTCATCTACATTGTCGGTTAAACGAATTTTCCATGGTAGAGAATTCCACGACCAAGGCGCAGACACAGAAAATGCCTGCTCACCGCAGGAACACAGCCGGGAAGGAGGTACGAACAGAAGGGCAGAGGGATTTAGGAACGAAACAGGATTTCTCCACAAATATGGCTGTCGTCTGATGATGCTCGTTGTAATTACTGGCAAAACGTCGTAATCAGATTGTGAATGTGGATTTACTCTCCAACACACCCGTGTGGTGTACTAGTGTAGAGACAGTGCGTGTGTGGAGACAGTACGTCTGTGGAGACAGTGCAGGTGCAAATACAGTGCGTGGACTAGTGGTCACGACCAGAAATTACAGGGTTGATAAATAATAGGGGGCGAGTTGTCACAGGGGGAATCGCCAGGGAAGTTCGGGAACGGGGCCATGGCCAGGGGCGGAGTCAGGGCCACGCCAAGCATAAAAGGAGGCGACGAGCAAGGTTCGGGGCTGCCGTGGGATCGGGGTCATCGCTGTCTTCGCGTCGCCGCTGTCTTCACATCGTCGCTATCTTCGCGTCGTTGGTGTCTTCGCGTCGTCGCGAGTTGTGTGTCATCCCTGTCCCAAGTGATCTGCGTGCCATCCCTGGCCAAGTTATCTGCGTGAAGCGCCTGATCAAAATAAAGAAAGCCCTCTACTTATATTACTTATATGCTTATATGTCTGTCTATATGTCTCTGGTTCTGTGTTTTATCTCTCTCTCAAATTTAGCATTCTCAGGAAGAACGTAATCAACCAGGTAGGGTGTTGACTGTTATGTTATCCGACTCTCTGTTGTATTACATTACATTTCTAAGTATACTAGATTTGTGTTTCTATTTCATTTATACCTGATGATGATTGCTTGTGTTGCAATCGAAACGTCGTATGCTAGTATTTAATTTATTTTATCTTTATACGTGACTTTACCGAAAGAACCAAAGAGTAATTCCTGTAGTCACGAAAGCTCCAAATTAAGTTTAAAGCCCTTTACAGTTCGTGTCGCCCGAGAATCATACAAACTGGTGTCAGAAGTGGGGTAATTGAAATGTCGAGGCCCGTATTGATTTAAAAAATTCTGGCGGTGCCTTGCCTCTTGGGTACAGATTTTTTTAGCAGGATGCCCCTAAAGATTCTGACAGACCAAGGATGTGTCGAGATGCCGTCAGGGCAAAGATTGTTCTTTTTGGATTCCCCATGTAAAAATACTGTGGCGAACGTTACAGTTCAAGCCTTGGCAAAGGAATCAATAGATTCCGCCAGGCACGCAAATGTTGGTCCCTTTGCGCTACCGCAGCTTCAATCAGCTGACGCCGAGGCGGGAGTCCTCTTTACACCGTCCAACACAGCGACCCGAGGGCTTACGCTGGTGGGTGTGCAGACAATCCTTCGGATGAACCAAGAGCCATTTCTACAGGTCTTGAATGTAGGTGTGGGAACAGTGTTAGCTCACGCGATGCCTCCATGTTTTTAGGCTATTATCTCTGCTGCAGGGAGTGGAACAGAGAGCCGAGTCAGATGGGACATGGGCAGATAAATTGTGTGGGAAATCCTGATTTATCCCAGGCGCAACGGAACGGATTGCGATCTTTGCTAAGGTAATTTTCCGACATTTTCAGTAAGAGCAAATTTGACATTGGTCGTACTTCGTTGCTGAAACACCATATTGATACGGGCGACGCAGCTCCTATTCGACAGAACTCATATCGTTTGAGTCCTGTAGAAAAGGAACATGTACAGCAGGCGTTGGAGGAAATGTTGGCGGCTGATATAATTTCACTATCAACCAGCCCTTGGGGAGTCCCTGTGGTGTTGGTGAAAAAACCAGACGGAAGTTTAAGGTTTGCTTCGACTTTCGTAAATTGAACAAAGTCGCAGTGGCAGACGCTGATCTGCTTCCACGTATGGATGATTCCCTGGACGTGTTGTCGGGCGCTCGGATTCTTTTCAACATTGGACCTGTTGGGGTTTTGGCAACTACCCCTGGATGAGTCTTCTCGAACATAAACTGCATTTCGAACGCCTCAGGGACTCTACCAAATTTGTCTCCCAATAGGATTGCATTCAGCGCCTGCCACATTCCAGAGACTTATGGAATTGGTCCTGGCGGGACTGCAATGGGACTCCTGCCTGATTTACTTAGATGATATCACTGTGTTTGCTCGCACATTTGAGGAGCATTTGCAAAGGTTGCGTGCTCTAGGGTACGGTCGGCTAATCTCAAATTAAAGCAAGCCTCTACAGTTTGTGTCGTCTGAGAGACATTACACTAGTAACGAATTGGCATGTTCTGTTTACTTGACAAACCTTACTAATGTGCTTTCGGGTGGTGGTGGGTTTAACGACATTCATATTTAAGCGATCTAACCCATAAAAACCTCAATTCTAGATAGTATTTTACGCACTTTTATTTAACTCACTCTGTCTGTTGTCGTATCCTCAAATCTTGTAACTAAATTTTAATCCACTTCCCAATGTGGTATAGACTGCAAACTTCGTATACTTATGTCTTACTGGTGACAATACCATATTCTATCGTAAAAATATTTTTTTAAACCATCCTTTTTATGTTATGTTTCGGCTTGAGTCTAATTGTCCACGCTCAACTAATGTTGGCTGTAAATCACCACGGTCCCTTACGTTATGGCAAGCTTCGGGGCCACTTCCTGAAGTCATGGAGTTTTGCCATTACGAGTATGGTACATTTCATTAAAGCGTGTTTTTAAAAACAGTATTTTAAAATATTACTTATTTATTAATTTGTATGTATATATGTATTGCTCCTGCACTGTTTGTTTTGCACGCCACAGTGCCGCCACTGATGATAGGCCACTTCGTTGATGGCCAGGTCGCTTCTGAAAAAGAGCTACGTGGCTCAGTGGTGGGCCTTACCTGGTCAAATAAAACAAAGAGTCTACGTAGTTTTCACTTCACGTGTATCTGTTCTCAGAGCAAAAAATATTGCCTCCACGTTGTGTACCTTCACAGTCGTGCAGACACGCTCGTGCTTTCGAACGGCCAATGTGTCGCGCGGCATTTTCTCAACATTTATTTTTCTCTCTGTCAGCTTCTCGAGTGTTCAATCTCCGCTCCACGAGACCTGCCCCCTGTGTAGTACACATCCTCCACCCGTGCCACCAAATTAACAAAGGTCCCAGTCGAGGACTCACTCTCACTCGACATGCTTGCTTGGAGCCTCCTCCTTCACTCTTTCCACGTAGACCTCAACATCCGTTCCCAAAGCAGAGACTCGGTCTCCCGTGTGCCAACTTAACCCCAGCCGCGTCTGACAGCCGGGCTTTCTTCCTGTTCCTGCTTCACGATCGAGAGGGGAACTGAAGAATCCTCCCCCCTGCCATGTTCCACCTTCACCCCTGGCCACATCTCGACGCTGGCGATCTCTCCTCGCTCCCGCTTCATGATCGGTAGGGAGGCAGAAGGATCTTCACCGTTGCATTCTACCTTCACCTCTGGCCACGTCTCGGAGCTGGCGATCTCTCCGCGCTCCCGCTTCACGATCGGCAGGGAGGCAGTAGGATCTTCACCGTCGAATTCCACCTTCACCCCTGACCACGTCTCGAAGCTGGCGATCCCTCTGCGCTCCCGCTTCATGTTCGGTAGGGAGGCGGGAGGATCTTCACCGTCGCATTCTACCTTAACCCCCAGCAACGTCTCGAAGCTGAGGGTCTCTCCACGTTCTGATGTTAGCGATGCCGAGGGGGTCGCCGAGGGGGTTGCCGAGGGGGTCGCCGAGGGGGTCGCCGCGGGACCCTCACCCCCGAGGCTCGCCACGACCTCCCCAGCGGCAGTCGCGCCCTCGTGACGCCCGGCCCTCCCACGGGTGCAGCGGCGGAGGAGGGGAGGACTGGCTGGCAGCGTCGACGCGCTCGAGCCCGCGCGGACCTGCCGGCGTGACCGGAGGCTCCCCGACCCGGAGGAGGCTTTCCCGCCCGCGTGCGTCCTCCAGTGCACGCGGAGGGTGCCCAATTGCGTGAACGAGCTGCCGCACACGTCACACGCGTACGGCTTCTCGCCCGTGTGGGTGCGCTTGTGGATGCACAGGTTGCCCGACTGGGCGAAGCACTTGCCGCACGTGGAGCACTTGTAGGGCTTCTCGCCCGTGTGGGTCCTCGCGTGTATGACGAGGACTCTTGACTGTGCGAATCGCTTCCCGCATGCCGCGCATCCGTAGGGCTTCTCGCCCGCGTGGGTCTTCTCGTGGTTGAAGAGCGTCCCCGGCTGGTTGAATGCCTTGCCACACGTGGCGCACCTGTATGGCTTCTCGCTCGTGTGGATCCTCTGGTGGTTGAGGAGGTGGTGCGACTGAGTG
>NW_024705962.1:0-18716 GCF_018977255.1 Callorhinchus milii | reverse complement strand
AACTGTCGAGCATCTCAATAAAACACATTTGTAGCAAAACGAGATAGCTAATACTCTTAGTTCTTTCGGTAAAGTCACGTAGGTAAAAAAATGAAATTAAAATTAATAAAATAAAACAATAAAATCACGACGTTTCGGAGGTAACACAAGTCTGCGTCATCAGGTGGGACCGTCACAGCCAGATTTGCTGCATCAAGTGAGGCAGGGATTCAAGATGCAAGCTCTTAAATACAAGTTAAGGGGTGATGAGAGGGGGGAGGAGCTTATTATAATGTGGTAGCCAACGAATGGAACGTATCGGGAGGGGGGCGTGGCTAAAAGAGGGCACGAGGTACTCGTGGACGTCGTCGACGTGTTTGTGCGCAAGTCACTGTGGATGCACATGATAGAAAAGAAACGAAAATGCCCATGTTTATACCAGTGTTGGCTGACAATAAAGAGAGTACTGTTAAACGCTGGGGATGTTAACACTCGGTAAAGTAAAATAGTGCCTGTCAGATAAGATGGTCCAAAAATGTGTAGTTAAATCTTTTTTGCATGGTTGATAACATCTTTCCAATGATTACTAAGTTTGTACCCATCATCAAGGTTGAAATTATGTCTGTGTTTGTATATCTGGATGGCTTCGTGTACAAACCTTTGATGGTAGCCAGAGGGTTTGCAGAGCACCTTCTTCTCGGAAAAAACAATATCATGAGAGCCCACCGCGTTGTAGCAATAATCGGCAACGGCGGAAGACTCAATTTTGCCGTGTTTCAAATCTGACTTGTGCTCGCGGACACGATCAGAGACATGACGTTTCGTTTCCCCAATGTAACAGTCACCACAGCTGCAACTCAGTTTATAGACTCCAGGGTATTGCAAGTCAGGGATGGGAAGCAAGGCAAAACTTTGCAGAACTTTGCACGTGGTGGGCAAAGGCTGAGCCATTCTTAATCTGTAGTTACAAAGCACAGGTCTGAGTTGTATTCCCTATTCCATTGTGTAGAGTGGAATTTGCCTTGTTGCTTGGCATCAAAACGAGGAAACTGCGACGATGTACCCTGGAATCTTCATCTAAGAAAGCTGCTTTCCCCCACATGTGTCTCTTGGATAGTAAGGATGTCGATGTTTACTTGCTTAAGAACCTTTGCGAGGATATCTGTCTTCACTCGGGATAGGCCCTCAACATTTAGTTGATATAAACGAACCAAGGGGCCGATGGATCGGCTTGTCTGGCCCTGAGGAGGACCTTTGTTGCCAGGCTTCTTGCTTCTGCTGTAACCCAAAGGTCGACTGGTGACAAAAAGATTTCTTAGCAATGTCATTCATGATGAATTTGCTGTAAACTTCGTTCATACAACAGGGTGGGCCACGAGAAGGCTGACATCACCCACCCCACTGGACATCTGTGAAAAATAGCTTCATAGTTCATCGGATATCTCCAGGATAAATAATGATTATATTTATGATGCTGCATCAGAGTACACTGGCAGCCTACTCATAGCTAGCTTCCACCTGTGTCTGTCTCTGGATTTGTCTAACCAAGGGGTCGGCAACATGGTGCTCATTAAGGACTGCTGCTTTGTGACGTTATTTATTAACGATCAATGTCTCGTATTCACCACATGTATTGTGGCTCTTGATATAGGAAGTTTTTTTTAACCAAATTAGAAAAAAATCTGCTTTTCTTGTTATTTTTGTTGCCAGCCCCATTAACTGATTAGCACGGTTGGCTACGTACAGTGCTAAAGTTATTCAACATGCAGGCATACATCGAAGGCCATACGGTCAATTGAACGTGGAACAAAAATACTTTCATATTTATTTCTATATTGGCCAGATAAATATTGGAAGGAGAATAATCATCAGATTATTTATTTCGTTTTATTGTCTTGAATTTCCAGCAGGGCTGTAAAAACGGGTGGCAAGCATTGCGACACTTCGACTCTCCTTTTGCCGCAGCTGAGAATTGCTGCAGCGGGGAATCACTCTGGTTGTTAATCGCTGCAGCTGGGATTCAATCCGGGTGGGATTCCCCGTGGCCGGGAATCTCTCCGACTCATCGTCGTTTGTGTCGCGCGTGGACGGCCGCTTACCAGTCGGTGTGCAAAACCACCTGCAGCATCTCTGCCACGTCGTCTCGTGCTCCTGCAGGCAAACGTTAGACATTGATAACAACAAAATCCCGAGCCGTGCTGTCCACAATGAATCTTGGCGGCACGCGGTATCATCACGGTTAATACACCTACACCTGCCTCGTTATATAAAAAGGGCCGCTGCTGGATTCGAACCGTGCAACTTCTGCAACAGCAAGGGGCGAATACATTACCCGCTGGGACACATTGCCGCCCATAGCACCATTGATGGCTGTGCACCAATGGCTGTAGATGTCAAGATTGATGCATTTTCTGATATTGTAAACTCTTCTTCTTCTTCCATGAAAAGTCTCCATTTGTTTTTGTTACTTTAGGAACCTTTTTGACCTCAATACCAGGAGGTCGTGGAATCGATCCCAACCCTGAAACCTGCTGTATATTTGGAGTTTGCAGTGTCTCTCTCTCAGTGGTCACCTGTATTTCTTCTGGGTCCTCTGCTTTTTTCCCTCTTCATTTAGAATCAACATCACGTGTTTAGAATATTTAGCTGCTGTCCACGTAACAAGCCACTTCATTTGTGATAGCCAGGTTCCTTCTGAAAAATAACTATATAGCTCAGTGGGCATTACCTGGTAAAATAGAATTGAAAGGTGGCAACACTGCTCTGGCGACCATCCTGTACTTTTTTCTCCAGTCTGCTTCAAGCAGTTGGCAACACTGGTTCAACCCACCCCTCTTGTCCATGAGCAGGAACACCATCATCACCTTGATCTAAATCAATCATTGGGAACTCACATTGTTTGAATTGCCTTCTTCTTCAAGCAGAAGAAGAAGACAGATCCAGCTACTGCAGCCAAAACCAACAGTGGCACAATGACGGCGACAGCTATGACCCAGGGCTCAACACCACCGCCACCATTATCACCACCAGCTACAAAAGACACACACATCTGCGGGTCATTTTTAAGCTTTCCAGTGCAGCCATGAAATTTGCTCACCCACGCCACTGCTGGTGAAGCGTCTCCCCCCCCCCCCATTTGAGAGCCCCTCCCGATGGGTATGTTGGCTTACTTTTCCGTGCCGGCGAGACGTCTTGGTGGAGAGGTGGGGTGTACCCACACTTTACCTCACCGCATCTGACGTTGCCCAAGCGGATACCCACTGACACAGCTGTGGTGCCACAGCGACGGGGCCGCTCTGCCGAGCCAGGGAGCCGCCCGGCTTCCCCACCGCACTTCCCCCCATCACCCCCCCCACATAAGCACGCACCCGCACCCACGTAGGGCCTCGTGGTCGGGTCACCTACCCTGAGTTTTCACCCGAGGGCCCCCTCGGGGGGTTACCCCACGGTTTCTCAGGGCCAGGGAATTGACAGGACCCTTCCCAGGCCAAGTAACACTGCGGCGCCGTGGGCGGATTTGAGATCGCACGACCACGGCGAGCTCAGAGAGCCCCGCAGTTAGAAACGCATACAAACAACGGGATCAGGACCGGACAAAACAAGAGCAGCGTGGCAGAGAGCGACGGACCCGGGGCTACTGATTGGTCGAAAGGTCAAAAGCCGGCGGGATCGCAAAAGGGCGGGAAATCCTAGGCTCAGGATTGGTCGAGAGACCAAGGCGGTTGGGACGGGGGCGCCTAGCCTTTGATGTGAATAGGATAAAGGACGGAGGGCAGAGTAGGGGAGGGTTTTCTTCTGGAGTGTGACACGGAGTCAGCGACGAAGGAGTCATCGGGCGAACCGCTAGATTGTCTGCAGGACGATCTGAGCGCCGCAAGGCCACCAAGGACTACAGACGGTATCGTATTACGCGCCTTACAACACCTCAGAGCGGAGAGTAGGATCCGTAGGAGAAGGGTTAGTTCGGGGTAAGGACGAGAGGAAAGCAGTTTAACAGAGAGCGCAGCATAGAATAGGGCTGCACGCCACCAGAGTGTGGGTTAGAAGCGCCTTGCTGGCCCGCACACACACACGGGTGGCTCGGTTGGTTAACAAGGGCTAATAAAATCTCGAGCGTAGTAATAAAACCGTGTTGTTGGGTATTTTTGCACGTGGTATTAGCGTGCGCTGCATTCGCGGGTGTGTGGTCGTTGTATGCGTAAAGGCCGTGGTCTCTGTACGATTGTGCGGGTACGGAGGTGTGTGTGTTGACGCCCGGGGAGCGCACAGTGTATTTGTATAAACGCGCGGCCGCGCAAGAGGGGGGTTTTACGTGCTCTCGCTCGAGCGTGGGCGTCGCTCGCGTGTGTGCACGCCGCGCTCGGTAAAACCCGCAAGCCGCACACGGTGAACCCGCGAGCCGCGGCGCCGGAGCGCGCTGTGATCGCACGGCCGGGGGGAGCGAGAAGAGGAGGAGGGAGAGCGCTTTTGTGTGTTTGCGTGCCTACGCAGCCGTGTGAGAGGAGAATCGTCCTTGTACGATACTTGTGTTGACGTACACGTGCGAGTGCGGGAGGGGACGAGTCGTTGTGTCGGCGTGTGCCCCGCTCGCGTGTGCGAAACCGCTGTGCGCATTGAAGCTGTTAGCTTTGTGCGATCGTGCGTGTGCTCGTTACTTGCGTAAGTGCGGCGCGGTGGTGGGCCCCTGACCCCCAACCCCGCGGCTCGAGCGCGTAATCGGCTGCGCATTGTCGTGCTGTTTATCTCGCGCGCACGGCGGCGGCAACTTGCGCTCCGCGGCCAACATCAGCGCAGGGGGAGCATGCACACACGATCCGCAGCACTCACGGGGTACAGGATAGGGAGCAGATGGGGGACGAAAGTCCGGACCCCACCAGACAGCAAGGGGGTAATGATACGGAGGGGACGATGGAGACAGAGGCGAGCAGCCTCCACACAGCCCTTAACATTTACCCAGATACGCCCTTTCATAATAAGGCATTATGTAATGCAGCTATAATCGTAATTACCCTCACAGGCCGGCAGGTGTCACCTGTCATTACACGTGTAGAGGAGTGAAGTACGCGGTGCGCACAGTTAGCCGAGGGCAACTGAGGGCAAACAGGTGCGCATATGCACCATGAGAGATGCACGGACAAACCGCCAGTTGTTAAGGGGCAAACCACGTGCAAACGGGGTCAATCAGTTGTGCACGTTGAGACCGGAGGTATTGCCAGGGAGATGGGAGATAAGAGCTAAAGAGACGCACGAGAGGTCTCGGTTAATTAGCAGAGGGATATAATGGTGTGTGCGTGAGCAGAGAGGGAGTTGTTGCGGGGAACCAAGAGTTAAGACATCTCGAAGGGCATCGGCGGAGATGGGGATTTGCTGTGTGTGAAGCTGCTGTATGCGGAGCTGTTGTGCGCGGAGCTGCTGTGCGCATAGACGCTGTGTATGGAGTGGCTGAGAGCAGAGCTGCTGAGTGCAGGATGAGTGAGGTGGAAGGTAGATAAGAGTGGGGAGAAGTTAAACATAAGTGACTGGATAGATAGTTATAGGAGTGCCATCAACTGGTGCAAGAATAGGTGAATAATGTGTAAGCAGGTGACTTGTTACAATGTGTCGGTATGAATAACACACTACACATGTGTAATAAAGGTCGTTGAGACAACGTCTGGATTTCAGTATTCTTTATTAAGTTTCTTTACAGCTCTTAGTATACTCGTTCCTCTGCTCTATGGCTCCTTCACGCTGTGGCAGACAGCGTGAGAGGGAGAGAGAGAGAGGGAAGAGAGACTGCCGCGGCCCACCACGTGGCAGGCTCCGGACCTCCGCACCCGCGTGGCTTCCACATTCGTTCCTCCAAGCTCTGACCACGTGCTGTCCGTCTCCGCCCCTTTTAATCCCTGGCCCACGTGATGCCTCGCAGCCAATCCTCAGCCACATCCTGGAACCTTCCAGAGCCCACTCTAACGGCCCAGGGCCACGCCCCTAACTCGACTCCCTATTTGGTTGCAGGCTGAAGCCAGCAGAGCCAATCATCCTCTTCCGCAGTGTAATCTTCGCATTACATCAGGGCCACGCCCCTGGCTCGACTCCGCCTTGGTTGTGGGCTGAGGCCGGCAGAGTCAATCATATCCATCCAGGTGTAACCAATTAATCATCCAGGTGTGGCTGAGAGCAGAGCTGAGGTGCAGGATGAGTGAGGTGGAAGGTAGATAAGAGTGGGAGAAGTTAAACATAAGTGACTGGATAGATAGTTATAGGAGTGGCCATCAACTGGTGCAAGAATAGGTGAATAATGTGTAAGCAGGTGACTTGTTACAATGTGTCGGTATGAATAACACACTACACATGTGTAATAAAGGTCGTTGAGACAACGTCTGGATTTCAGTATTCTTTATTAAGTTTCTTTCACAGCTCTTAGTATACTCGTTCCTCTGCTCTATGGCTCCTTCACGCTGTTGGCAGACAGCGTGAGAGGGAGAGAGAGAGAGGGAGAGAGAGACTGCCGCGGCCACCACGTGGCAGGCTCCGGACCTCGCACCCGCGTGGCTTCCACATTCGTTCCTCCAAGCTCTGACCACGTGCTGTCCGCTCCGCCGCCTTTTAATCCCTGGCCCACGTGATGCCTCGCAGCCAATCCTCAGCCACATCCCTGGAACCTCCAGAGCCCACTCTACGGCCCCAGGGCCACGCCCCTAACTCGACTCCCTATTGGTTGCAGGCTGAAGCCAGCAGAGCCAATCATCCTCTTCCAGGTGTAATCTTCGCATTACATCAGGGCCACGCCCCTGGCTCGACTCCGCCTTGGTTGTGGCTGAGGCCGGCAGAGTCAATCATATCATCCAGGTGTAACCAATTAATCATCCAGGTGTGCTGAGAGCAGAGCTGCTGAGTGCAGGATGAGTGAGGTGGAAGGTAGATAAGAGTGGCGCAATTGACCACGGGATTCCTTGTACAGTATGCATCGTAATGAAGCACTGTACAGGTACTCTAACTGCACTCTGCTTGCGATGATGCTCTGTCTTGTCTTCATCTCGTATCCGTCTCATCTCCATTTTGTCTCCATCTCTTGGAGAATATATTAAATGTCTTAGATTTAAATTTTAACATTGATACCTGTCCCACATTAAAGTGGGACAGTTGTTTTGCAGAGGTTACATTCCTGATTTCATGTTTATTGTCAGTAAAATACGATTAATCTAATTCACATAGTTTTTTTAATTTGAGATAAAAAAATAATAATGAAAAAGTACGTATTTGGTTTGTGCAGTATTAGGAAATGTCGGAGGCACTACATTTTTTTGGGCAGATGTGTTTGTTAAATATTAAAATATTTCTTATTAAATGTTTGTGAAATATTATGTATGTTAAATGTTGTTAGAAATGATAAGCGGCTGTTATCACAATTGAGATTTGGGCAGATTTGGCGCCTGAGGAATTCAGCTATGGTGTGACATGGAGGGTGTTTCTGATCCGCAATTTCTGATATGCCACTGCCCTTCTCCGGAAATACAATGCAGAGTCGCTACTCATTGTCTCAGAACTGTATTACTTTTATTGTTGCTGTGGGGTGGGCTGTGATGCGCCTCGCTATAGCCTCTCGCTGGCAAATGTGTATACAACATCTATTCGTGGTCTCCTCTGTTCATCATAAATCTGGGAACATGGGCACATTCAGATGGTGTGTGACCATGTATCTCGCTAAAAAGATGACCATGCGTCACGGCCAGAAGAATAAAGGTCATGGGATAGCAGCCAACAGAGAAAGATGGGCCTAAAGTGAACAATCTGCGTTAATTTTCTGTAGCCATATTGGCAGAAAATGACTTAGGTGAAGACAGGTCGCATGTATTTTTCTCCAGCTCCGATAAGTCACTTCATTGAGCTTCATTTATGGCCAGGTGACTTCTGAAAAAGAGCTATATAGCTCAATGGGCCTTACCTGATAAAATAAAAAAATGTTTAGTCTAATGGGTACTCGCTGGCAGCACTGTTCCAGGCAGTCTGTATACGGTAGAGACGGGGGAATTTTGCAGAAATATAAATAAGTGCATATCTCAGTGGGCTTTGCCTGGTAGGATGGGGATGGTTTAGTTTTATTTGTATGTATTTGGGTGATTTGTTTGCCTTGATTGTACTGTGCACTACTATTCTGTTTTAGTATTATGTTCTTACCCCGTGCCCCTACTAGAGATCTGAGCTGTATGGCTCATCGGTTTTCTCCAGTATATTCTTATTCTAGTATACATCTGATATACATATCATGTGCCTGTAACGGTACATCCTTTTGCGACATGAGATTTTGCGGGTTTTGGCCCATAGCCGACCCTAGCTCTAGTACCCACACCACTGGCAGTATACTTTATTCATGGTGGTACCGTTTCAGCGCGACACACGCAATGACCGTGTGTGGAGTATAACAAAGATCACTGCCAGTATACTGCATAATAACGGGTGTTTATTTTGAATTCCAAATTTTTATAGTTATTAAATTGTTTAATCGTGACAAGTTTGCTACTTCCCCGGGGGAGTGAAAATATATGCAAATTATAGCAACTTAAATCACCATCATAACAGCAACAACAAACAACATAATCCTATAACCCGACAATACCGGTTTCTCGGATTGCTTCAAATATTGAACAGATTAAATAAAACGTTCCAACGACAACTTCACAGCTCTCAGGAGGTCACCTCCCTTCTTCCCCGCGAGTGTCCCCATCTGTCGAAGCCTCGCAGTCTTCAGCATTCGGGAGGGCTACTGGGGTTTTCTGTGGCGATCCACTCCTGAGTGGCGGACAGGTGAACAGAACCACTGTCCACAGCAGGACTCCAGGTGGTTGCGCTCGCAAGCCAGCAATCTGTCGTCACCAACAATCCTGGCCCCAAGACAACGCTTGCTTACACGGCACACAGGTGAGCAGAGCAGTAGCCCATTGTAGAACTCACAGTTGATCGCGCTTACGAGCCAGCGACCTTCAATCACCAACACTCCTGGCTCCAAGACGATGCTTGCAGGGATGACACACTGGTGAACAGATCAGCTGTTTATTTTTTTACATTTATTTTTAATGTAAAATTTATTTCATTTTTATTTTCTATCTACGTGACTTTACCGAAAGAACCAAGAATATGGAGTCTGTTCAATCAATACGGGCAGCATTTGTATTGCTATTTGCGAAAGGAACCGGTAGAGGGAGCTCTGATACTATTGGCGTGAGGTTGAGAGCAGCTGAAGCGTATGCACTTCAATCGCCAGCACGTTCAGGTCATACAACGCTCGCAGTGCCGTGTCCTATCAATACCTCACAAAACTCTTCTCCACAGCATCAGTCTCTGCACATAGCCTATTCAATGTTTTCTACAACAAAGGTATTAATGTGCGTTTCGACATGCATCAAGCGTTTAGCTTTAAATGTAGAGAAGCTGTGATTTATCTATGGGACCATTTTTGTCCAGTATAAAAAATGTAGAAAAATAAAAATAGGTTTTACCCTTTCTGGAAACAAAATAGGTGTTAAGATACTCTTTGGTTATTTTGGTAAAGTCACGTAGGTAGAAAAATAAAATAAAAAATAATATATCATGACGTTTTCAATCACAACACAAGTGGTCGTCCTCAGGCGAAAGAAAGAAAGAGTATGGATTCCATTTCGATTCAGACGCTGTCTTTCCGACATCCCTGTTCTTCACCTGAGGGCGGCTGCTTGCGTTGTGGCCGAAACGTCGTGAGAATTGTATTTTATGATGTTTTATTTTTATTATTTTATTATTTCCCTTCTACGTGACTTTACCGAAAGAACCAAGACGAGTATGGATTCCTACAGTCACGAAAACTTCAAATCAAGGTGTTAAGATGTTAAAACACTAAATATATATTTTGCAAGGAATCAAATCTGCATTAATCACCCGAGCTATAAGTGTTTTGATATTTACATTGCCTTAGTACTGTTTGTCTTTTGGCGTTCTCAAGTCTACTAACACTGGTGGTGAGACAATGCCATGAAGAAGGCTGTCTGGCAGAGGTGGGACAAAGTCATTGTTATGCAAGTCCAAGTCGAGTCTGAAGTCATCAAATTCATGACTCGAGTCTGACTCGAGTCCAAGTCACATGACTCGAGTCCACACCTCAGAGGTGGGACAAAGTCATTGTTATGCAAGTCCAAGTCGAGTCTGAAGTCATCAAATTCATGACTCGAGTCTGACTCGAGTCCAAGTCACATGACTCGAGTACACACCTCTGCTGTCTGGTGTAGGCCAATCAGTTTCAAGGACAATGCGTATGTTATTACAGCGTGTTTGTTTGCATGTCTTGCCACAAGTACGTGTGGTTAATGCAAACTTGATGCCTTGCAAAAGGTATCTATTTGGTGTTTCAACATCTTAACACCTATTTTATAGCAAGAAAGAGTAAAACCTATTCTTAAGCTGTTTTCTTAGCTACAATCTGCCACTGCCTGAGTGGCAGTACGAGAGAACCGAACTTCACCTAATCTGTAGTGTAATTTGAACTGCTATTAATGAAGGCATTGCAGGTGTTAGAGGCTGCGGGTTGTCCTTCTTGAAAGTGGCCACATTCTTCTGCACCATGATCCATAATGTTTTTTGTTGGGTTAGATAGCATAATATTAATGTATTTAACCCACCACCACCCACAGCATGATAAGTAAAGTTTGTCATGGAAACAAAACGTGCCAATTAGTTAGTTCAGCACACCGGTGTGTTCGAGAGTAAACCCACAACATTTGCAGTTCGAGTACGACGTTTTGGCGGCAATTACAACCAGCCTCATCAGGTGACAGCTAGAATTGTGGGAAATCCGTCTGTTTCACTCTTAAATCGTGGGGTAAATGTGATGTCATAACTTGTGAGCCAATTAGGTGCTAAGACCAGAGGGGTGGGGGGTGCATATCATTATCAGAGTTGTTTCTTTTTGTTTGCATTTTGACTGTTTGTGTTGTGGTTATTGCAAACATAATGCCTTGTATAAAGGTGTCAGTTTTGTACCAGTTGAAAGGGTAAAAACCTACTACTATATTTTGCCACTGGTAAAGGAGGTCTCATAGTGTAAATGCTTGCCCGAGCTCTCAATACTCTGATAGTGCGCTGTTTTTGAGTTGTCCGCCTTTTGGCGTCATCTGGTCCAACACCAATGGAGACTAGGCTCTAAGAAAAGCTGTCTCGGGTGTGGACCAATCAACTTTAAGAACAGTGCATATCATTATCAGAGTTGTTTCTTTTTGTTTGCATTTAGACTGCTTGTGTTGTGGTTATTGCAAACATGATGCCTTGTATCTTAATTTGGAGCTTTATACGTGACTTTACGAAAGAACCAAAGAGGAATGATGCCTTGTATAAAGTTGTCAGTTTTGTACCAGTTGAAAGGGTAAAAACCTATTACTGGATGGGGGGGGGGGTTAAAACACCAAACTGAAACCTTTACAAGGATCATGTCTGCATTAACCACGAAAATTTTGGTCAGAATGCAAACAAAAAACATACTCTGATAATATATGCATTATCTTTGAAACGGATTGGTCCTCCCCAACTTAACACCTGTTTTGTTGCTAGATAAAAGGGGAAAAAGTATTCTCAGATTTTGGCACTGGCAAAGGAGGTCCAATGACGTTCAACTTTATTTGGAGATTGTAAAAAAACGAGACAAAAGACAGATGAATCTCGAATACAAATCACAACCCTGGTGGTGACAATATATCGAATCGCTTGGTGTGCTGAACCTTTCCGCCCGTATTTTAATGACCAATCCCACTAGGCCAGCGCATCTCATGAGCGATGTTTCCGTGTCTCCCTGGTTAATGAGTGACCAGTGTTTATCGATTAAGGAGGCGCGTGGTTAATCACACAGTCCCAAGTCCACGGTGCTGTCATGAATCCGAGTGTGCTCGTGAAAACCAGTCGACCTCCAGGCAGGCCGGATGAGTGGAAAGTCAAGAACTTGGTGCTGCCCGTGTGAAATATGAAAGGGCCGTTTCGGCTGTTGGTGCTTTACGGTAAGCCTGCTTTGATACACTCACGCGTCCATTAGATTTTAATTTCGCGTGGCTCTACAGTTTTGGCCCTCCAACAGATATCGTTAATTATTTTAGTGAACTTATTGTACTGGAGTGATGGGGCTTTATTCAATGCAGCTCCCGAACTTTGGAAACGGTTTGCTTTTGCTAGTAAGACAATCAGAGTCGTGAAATATATTTGTATATATTTAAGTCTGTCTTGAAATCTCACCTCTTTCAACTCGCCTCTACTCTTCCGCCTAGTCCTGGCCGTTTACCCTGCACGTTCTGTTTATTTCCTGCTTTCCATACACGGTGGTGGTACATTGGGATTTATGGATTAAAGGCGCCACTTTACAAATGTATATGATTATGACTTAGCTTTTCTAAAATAGATCCTGACCCCAACTTTGTCACCTTCTTTACCGAGTTTTTATTTAAAAACTAAATTCTGTTGTTCACATCCCATCGGCATTGTAGTGTCTATGTTATAACGTGTGTACCTGGTTAATCTATTGAAGGTGGATTGTTACATCTCTGGACCGTGACAGATGGTGGTGGCTTCGGGAGGCGTTCATCCAGAAGTGGATTTATCATATCTGATTACGTTAAGATTTCATCGAGTGCCAATTACTGACTGTGATGGAGCTATATAATCACAGTACAGTCCGTTCTCCTATAACGTGTGTTGTTTTATAACGAGAATTGGATATAACGCGATCAATGTATTCGGGAACACATTTTTAATAACGCAGATGCGAATTGGATATCACCCGATTGAGTGAATGGAACTACGTCGCATGAGTAGGAATAAGTGGTTGTACGGCTCCCTCGGCGTAGCATCACACAAGTTGGGATGCTGCTGGATGCTTCTAGATGCTACCCACGCGCCTCAGTCTTTGTTCAGTCTGTGTACGCATCTCACGTGTTATCGCGGACTGTGCTTTACCCCTATATTATATATATAGCGCGATTTTACCATAACGCCGTGTTCTTCAGGAACGCAACTACTACCGCGTTATAGGAGAACACAGCTGTACTTAGATCACACAGAGATCACCCTGGGTGCTAACTCCTCCCCTCCTCCCCCCCGTAGATTACGAGGTGGATAGTCGCTGTTTGTAAAGGATGTTGGTTTATGACCCAGCTGTACATATTCTTAAGTGTCATCCACTCGTAATGTGCGGTGGCTCCCATCTCCTGGTTCTCTCTTTACTGCCGCATGAAGCCAAAACTCCCATTAATTAGCATTGACCAACATCCCAAAGCGGTGGTGGTGGCTATGCACGTGCAATCCAGCACTCTGGAGGGGCGAGATTGGTGGATAGCAGAAATGTTGTGATGTGAAACTCACTACCCATGGGTGTCGAGCCGACATACCCTGGCTCACTAGAAACTAAATTAAACTCTGAAACTAATTTAATTGGACTGTACCAGGGCACACTGAGCTCTTTTACAGAAGCGACCTGTATGTTTAACTTCTTGTATTTATTTAGAACTTCTTTCGCACTGTACGTAGCCAACCGTGCTAATTGGAGGTGCGGGGGAAGGACAACTAAACACAAACAGAGTTATAAAGATATTAAGTTTGCATTTAGATTTAAAAGTGCATAGCTCCAGTGGCTTTGTAATATTGGAAGAGCGTTCCAGATGGCCACGGAAGTGCATCTGAAATCATGTGATGCGATGTGCTTTCCTGGAAAAGGGACAACAGTACCATGTGTGTAGGAGTTCACATACAACCTGTCTCTCAATCCACTGCTGGACGAGGCTGTTCCTACGCCATGCAGGTCATGATGGGTGTTTGACCATACTTCACCATGCCGGTCAGTACGGGTTGAAGGTGGGGGAAGTACAGGATAACAATGGATTTGCTGCACTGCCCTCTGCTAACCACTGCCTACAACAACAAATTGTTACGCATGGTAAAACTATAAACTTTATTTTACCAGGTAAGGCCCACTGAGCTATGTACCACTTTTTGAGAAGTGACCTGGCCACAAATGATAGCTCAATTAAGTGGCTTATCAAGTAGACATTTATTGCAGGCAAATACTCTAAACGCATGTTGATTCCAAATGTGAAGGGATATACTGGAGGAACCAGAGGTAAAATCCATGCAACCAAGTTGGGAGAGAGAGAGAACATGCCAACTCCAAATATACAGCAGGCGTCAGGGTCGGGATCAAACCCACGATCTCCTGTATACCAGGCGAGGTAGTTAACATCTTGCTAACGCGATGGCCACGGCGGCAAGATGGTGATAACCCATCCAAGCTCTAACCCACTTATCCAGGCTCTAACCAGCTTGGCTTCCATGATCTTATAGAGTCAGGCACATGCCGTATTATCTGCTCATAAGGGTATAGGAGCTCATTATAGCGTTCTAATCATACTAACAATGATATATCATAGTGTAACTTTTAAAAATACAATGCAGTATGAAGGAAAGTTGAATTAAGGTATAAGTGTGGTCATGTCTGTGAAGCAATGATGAGCAAATATTACAAATTTCCAGTATTACCAAGTACAATCGTAATTTGTTTTATTCACATCCAAAAATAAACGATGGTTTACCATACGGGCATTGCATGATACGCAATTTTTTTTTCAACCATACAAAGCAAAGATGTATTAAGTTACTTATTGTGGGTCTGAAGACAACAGTATGATGGACCGGTCTCTAATGGGGTTTCTAGATAACAATTACAGACTGCTGTGTACTTCACGACCCTTTAGAAATATAGACTGCGCTTTCTCTCTTTCTTCCCTGCAGGTCTGGTGACCTTGGGAACCTCCCAAGTGGATGTGGATGAGTTTGTGAATGTGAACCGTGGGCAAGAGGTCACCCTGAGATGCGTCTACACGGGGACATACATACCTGCGAGTATAATCTGGCAGAAAGTAAACGGAGACTCCTCAGTAAGAATCGCCATTGCCATTCCCAGCGGTTACAGAATTAACAATAACACCGACTTCTACGGGCGACTCACATTCACAAACTTCACCTCTGAACTGAGGAACGGATCCATCCGCATTGAAGACCTCCATCTCGGAGACGAGGGAGACTTCACCTGCATCTTTGCCTCTTTTGATGACGAAGCTCAAGCAACAATCAACCTCACTGTGAACGGTGAGGCAGTTTTTTAATGCGACAAAACGTGAACCCGGTACAATGCGCTGACAAATATTGGAGGGCGGGGGGGAATATAAAATCCGCGAGAATTTCAATTCAGCGCAACGGGACTGTACGTAGGGGGGAGGGGGTATTGGGCCAGCAGCCCCAGCCAAGTGGGGACCCCACGTCGGGAGCCCGGGGGGGGGGGAGATAACTAACATACTAAGGGGTGACCAGGGACAGAGGCAAGGGGAGGGGGTTTCGTTTTTAACTATACCCACTACATAGCAGTTCCACATAAAAAAAAAACGACTCCGTTTACTACAAGCGTATTTGTATCTCCTAGGAGGAAAAGCTCCGTGAAAAGTTCCCTTGTTGTTACGACACTGTTATAAACAAACCCTTTATAAAGTCCGAGTCTCACCTGCTAACACGAGCATGACGGTGGTACTGGTGGTTGGACCTAAGGATGTAGGCTATCGCTCCTCCCTGTCCCCCACTCGACCCCAAGAAACCAGTACAGGGGCAGTCCTCGCATAACGCGTGGTGGTGTTCACACGACGCATTGCCGCCATCACATGGCTTATCATTTAGGAACACTTTTCGCACATCGCGGAACGCGCGCCATTGCAACCTTACCTTAGGAAGTTTGCAGATCCGCCTCTACATGGTACCCGAAAATACCAGTGAACATATTGCACATTTCTCTGCTGTGGAACCAGTCTCTCCAGAGGGTGACCATTGTTGACCTCAGAAAAAGTGATGCCTATACACCAAGCCCATCTTGGCACACCCGCACACAATCTGGATGGTCTCTCAGACACATTCTCTCCCTTGGCTACCACTCCACCGTTCATCTCGGATTGTTACGTCGCAAGATCATGAGAGTGGATTGATGATGGCTAATAAGGATGATGATGACTTCAAGGCCAAAGCTAATATGAGTTTCAGTCTACCTCCAAACACGTTTTTAAACTCACAACCTTTTCAAATGTGAGTAATAATTGAGTACAAAGCAACCAGGTTAAATACAATATATGGATGAAATGTTACATAGAATCAGCCAGGCCAAACATCACCTTCATATTTGCCCCCTCCCCCCCCCTAATTTTATGTCAATTGTGCGATCAGTGTCATGAGATGAAGAATCAGTTTGTATCTCCCACAGTTAACCATTTCCCATTCCGAGACGTCTGCAAGTTGCAGGGTGTGGACCCGTTCACCACTGAATCTCGCAACTCGCAAGCGGTTCAGTGTTCATTTTACTTACAGAGCAATAGTGCCGTTTTAAATCCTTTATATTAAGTTCACTTGCTTGCTTGCTTGCGTGCTTACGACCGTGCAAATCTTTCGGTCGTTTTTTAACCCACTTCCCGTGATCCAATCGAGCTGACATTTTGCATACAGACTCGTTGTGCGTGACAATTTATTTTGTGAAAATTTTTTCCAAAATTTTCCACTTTTTAGGAAAAAAAAAATTTCACTAACACAATCATATATTTTTCCTAAACACAGAAAATTATTCTGGATGTGTGTCAACACACTATAAAAAAGAAACTCTTACTCAAGAAAAACAGAAATGAATAAAAAAAATAAAACCGATGCCACGCATATAAAGGATTTATAGTGAAAAACTCTGTTTTTACGGGTTAATTTTTTAAAACATTGTACTCATTGCAGAGAACCGTATGAAAGATGATGCCAAACTGTGCCACACGCCCTCCCGCATGGCATTGTGGGAGCCTCAGTACTGATAAAGCTAATTTTTTTTAGTTTTTTCCCGATTCTGTACATATACGTCATCAGATTGGAATCATTCCATGATGACCTACACGCACGCCATCGGAATGGGAAAAGGTCGCGTGTCCCTTCTTGTTAGAGAACGGTCCAAGGAAGCAAATAACAGAGCTATCTCTGAGATACCTCTTAGTAACCTCTGCCCCATACAGTAGAGGCCAGCACTTAACTGCTATTTAACCGTCTCTGTGTTTCTGTGTCTCTGTGCCCCAGTTCCCCCGAACGTCTTCCTCGAGTTGAATCCATCCCAGTTGGTAGACGGCATGGGGCTGGTGACCGTGGCCACGTGTGTCGCTCAAGAAGGAAAACCCGCAGCCTCCATCACCTGGAGTGGCCTCAATCAGGGCAGCTCAAATGAGACAACAGAGACGGAGCCGGACGGCACGGTGACGGTGAGGAGCCGCTACTGGCTGGAGCCCACGTACGAGAGCCACGGGCGGACGCTTACCTGCAAAGTGGAGCACCCGGCCCTCGAGTCTCCAGTGGAGTACCCTACCACCCTCAACATCCACGGTGAGTAGTGTACATGATTAAAAAGGTCAGAAAGTCCGGTTGTCGCGGTGTTTGAATGAGCTTGGATTGGTGGTCGTCTCCATTGGCAGCCATGAGTCCATTCTAAACATTCAATGTTGTTAATATAGATTGAAAACTAATTTCTTTAGAACTGCTTTTGTGTTTAGTTTGTTGCCCGTTCCTCGCACCTCCAATTATCACGGTTGGCTACATATGGTGCGAAAGACGTTCAACTTACATGAATACATCGTGCAAGAGTAACAATGCCCATTATTTACCCAGAAAAGTCTCTTTCATTCTGAGGCGTCTGTTTAGGGAGGGTCCTGTGCAGGGATGTTTGGCCATTTCCTGTAGTGAGTGTTTGTATTTTTGTGGGAGTAAGCCAGAGTACCCGAGGAATACCCACACATACAAGGTGATAATGCTCTAAATTCCACACAGATAGCTTCAGTAATCCATATGTCCATCGGTCTTTCTGTACTGTTGGGCGTGGCGTGTCTGGCTAAGGTGATCCATAATATAGTTTTTAAGAATCATTTTTATCTCCCACAGATTTTGTGTCCCTTCTTAGAGATCAGGCTACTTTAAGTGACCTCTGCTCCACACATTAGAGCGCAGCACTTAACTGTTATTTAACCATCTCTGTGTCTCTGTCTCTCTGCCTCCATCTCTCTGTGTCTCTTGTGTCTCTGTGACCCAGTTCCCCCCTTCTTGTTAGAGAACGGTCCAAGGAAGCACATAACAGAGCTATCTCTGAGATACCTCTTAGTAACCTCTGCCCCATACAGTAGAGGCCAGCACTTAACTGCTATTTAACTATCTCTGTGTTTCTGTGTCTCTGTGCCCCAGTTCCCCCGAACATCTTCCTCGAGTTGAACCCATTCCAGTTGGTCGAGGGCATGGGCTGGTGACCGTGGCCACGTGCGTCGCTCGGGAAGGACATCCCGCAGCCTCCATAACCTGGAGTGGCCTCGATCAGGTAGCTCGAGTGAGACCACAGAGATGGAGCCTGATGGCAAGGTGACGGTGAGGAGCGAGTACCGAATGGAGCCCACGAAAGAGAGCCAGGGGCGTACCCTCACCTGCAGGGTGGAGCACCCGGCGCTGGAGCCACCTCTAGTAGAGCTCTCGACCACCCTCGACATCCATTGTGAGTGGTGGGCATTATGAATAAATAATAAGTCACAAAGTCCGGTTGTCAAGATTGTTTAAATGAGCTTAGATTGCTGGTCATCTCCATTGGCATCCCTGAGCCAATTCTAGACATTCCACTTTGTTATTATAGATTGAAAACGAATTTCTTTCGAATAGAT